>NC_051065.1:65986920-66274420 GCF_004664715.2 Peromyscus leucopus | reverse complement strand
AAAGAAAAAAAAAAACCATAACTGGTCCTGCTGATAGTGGCACACTCCCTTAATCTCAGCACTCAGCAGAAACAACAAGCTGATCTCTGTGAGTTTGAAGTCAGCCTGGTCTACAGAGTGAGATCCAGGACAGCTAAGGCTACACAGAGAAACCCTGTCTCAAAAACAAACCAAAAAAAAAAAAAAAAACCTAAAATTAAAAATTAAAAAATTTGGGCTGGAGAGATGGCTCAGAGAGGTTAAGAGCACCAACTGCTCTTCCAGAGGTCCTGAGTTCAATTCCCAGCACCCACATGGTGGCTCACAACCATCTGTAATGAGATCTGGTGCCCTCTTCTGTGTACATAATAAATAAATCTTAAGAAAATAATAAAAAGTTTTAAAAATTTAGGGGCTGGAGTGAAGGCTCAGGAGTTAAGAGTGCATGTTGCTCTTGCAAGAAGACTCAGGTTCAACTCCCAGAACCACATGGTAGCTCACAACCATCTGTAACCCCATTCCAGGCACACACACACTGCATACAATAATACATGCAGGCAAAAACATTCATACACATAAAGTAAATCTTAAAAATATAAAAATTAAGCCGGGCGGTGGTGGCAAAGGGCTTTAATCCCAGCACTCAGGAGGCAGAGCCAGGCGGATCTCTGTGAGTTGGAGGCCAGTCTGGGCTACAGAGAGAGATCCAGGACAGGCACCAAAGCTACACAGAGAAACTGTCTTGAAAAACCAAAAAATAAAAAAATAATTATTTTATATAATTTTACACTGACACAGACATAGGATAGCAGCAGAGTAAGTTCAGCTAGTCCTGCCAAGCCAACCAAACTTGGTGGCTGAAAAAGCAATCAACTCCCACACAACCCAACCGCACAACTGTGTCTACCAGAAACCAAAAGGGCTCATCAGTAAAAAAAAGGAGCACAAAAACCAACACCTCTTCCCTCCCTACCTCATTAAGTGATCCAGAGTTGTAGCTGCAAAGGATGTGAAGCAGCATTTGGGGGGGGGGGTGGGCCTCTGCCTAAGTGCTATGATTAAAGACGTGCACCATCACTGCCCAACAAATGCTGTTCATCTTAAATAAAGAGTACCCCTTGAGTTAAACAATCTGGAAAACTCTTGACACTTTGCTAGAGTTGCCAATTTGTCAACCACCAAACCCCTTGAAATGGTCAATGCCAGTTAACTATTTCTCCACAGCCTTAATTCACTTATTTCCACTTCTACCTATCATTTGAAATCACCCAATGTAAGCTCAGGAACTCAGAACCTAAGCCTCCCAGTACTACTTGTGTAATTTGAGAGCTCTCCTGACTTCCAAATCTCTTTCCTGTCTTCTCAGGTCTGCCAACTTCCTCACTGAAGGGAGTTCAAAGTCTCCTCTCATCATCTTTCTCTCCTTACAGAACACCCTCAGTCCCAAATGGAAGCCTAACCCCAGTAAACAGGCACATGACTGTGCAAAATAGACACTTGGACGCTGAGCAGGTTGTCTCAAATAGAGCAAGCAGAAGAGACTTAACTCTTAAGCCTCCCCACACCACACAGCATGCCTTTCTTTAGCAAACTCTACCTTGATTAACTCACCAATGTTGTTACACCCACCATATAAGCAAAGAAATTATTCACAAGTAATACCTATCAATCATTCTTCCAAACATCTCCAGCTCCCCTCTCTTCTGCATGGTCTGTAACGTTTACTCCTGCTGGAGCCTCTGGGCCACCTTCTTCTCAATGAAGACAGAGACTCCCACGTGTAATGTACTAAGCAATACCAGCCACAAGGGACTCTAAGTCAACGGTGAAATTAAGAGAACAATCACTAATTGTACTGACTAGTGTCAGTTAAGAGCAGGAAGGAGTTACAAAAAGAAGCCAGAGGACATCACCAAAGAAAGTTTAAGAGCTCTCCCCCAGCTTATAGCAAGTTTGGTGTGGTAAGAGGATCAGGGATTTAGGGCATGGTCTGAAACAGGTTTGTGGCCAACCAGAGACACATGTGGTGATCCTGTCTCAGAAAACAAACAAATGGAAAAACATCTTTTGGGTTGGTTTGGTTTTGGTTTTTCAAGTCACGGTTTCTCTGTGTAGCCCTGGCTGTACTGGAAATTGATATGCAGACCAGGCTGGCCTCAAACTCTGCCTCTGCCTGTTGTGTGCTAGAACTAAAGGTGTTTGCCACCACTGCCTGCCAACACTTAATTTTAAAACTACCTTCCAATTCTAAACAAACATCAGTACTAGCAAACAAAAACTCAAATGTACATTTGCCCTACCAAAAATGCAAACTGGGGCTGGAGAGATGGCTCAGAGGTTAAGAGCACCGACTGCTCTTCCAGAGGTCCTGAGTTCAATTCCCAGCAACCACATGGTGGCTCACAACCATCTGTAATCAGATCTGGCGCCCTCTTCTGTATACATGATAAATAAATAAATCTTAAAAAAAAAAAAAATGCAAACTATAGTTGGGGTGTGTGATGGTGCATACCTTTAACCTCCCTCTGGGGATCTCTTGAGGTTTTTGTTTGTTTTGTTCTGTTCTGTTTTTGTTTTCTCTGTGTAGCTTTGGAGCCTGTCCTAGAAACTCACTGTAGCCCAGGCTGGCCTCAAACTCAGAGATCCGAGATCCCTTGCCCCTCCCCCCTCCCCGCCCCCAGCGCTGGAATTAAAGATGTGCACCGCTACAATCCGGCTGGATCTCTGAGTTTTTAAGTCAGCCTGGTCTACATAACAAGTTCTAAGCTATCCAAGGTTAGATAGTGAGTCTGCCTCAAAAAATAGTGATGGAGAGATGACCAAAAGAGAGATTTTTCTTCCTGCTGGCGAATATTTCTACTAGGACAGCACAACCAAATCATACTGCAAACGCTTGTGAATTACAAGTTGGGCAAGTTTTTTAAAAATCAGGCATAGTGGGACACACCTTTAACTCCAGTACTGGGGAGGCAGAGGCAGGCAGATCTAAGCCAGCCAGCATTAGATGGTGAGATCTTAAATCAAAATTAATCTTTTAATGTATCAATTAATCATTTTCCTAATCTAACAATTTCTCTTGGTACCTGTCATATTCCTATTGGAGGTATCCAACTTGCTGGAAGAACATTTGCCTGGAACCACCAAAAATAAACCAAAACAAGGGTCTCCTGAGAAATACCTAACAAATGAGTCAAGATATTCATTGCCCTTTCCTCCCATCCTTAGCCTCTCTGTGGATGTGGATCAGGTGTCTTGTCTGTTCCTTGTACTTTTAGGTTTAGTGGGTATCTGACCTCTACTCTTCAGGTACCAAACAAAGCACCCACATATCCAAATTGTGACCATTTAAGACATTGCTAGAAGCTAAGCATGGTGGGGCACACCTCTGATCCTAGCGGCAGCCAGAGGTGCACAGTGAGACCATCTCCTCCCCCCCACCTCACACTCATAAAAGGACATTGCTGAAAGTCCCCTGAAGACAGCAGCACCCCAAGTAAGAACCTTCTTAGTTGGGGAGGGTGGCCCCAAGAGACAGTGGGGTGGCAGCCTGAGGCAGGTGCACTGCTAAGGAAGAAAGTCTTTGGTTAGGTTGTAGGACTGCTCCATCACAGCAGGGACTAGCGGTACAGACCGATAATCCTAGCTACTTGCTTGACTATGGCAGATGTTCAAGACCTTGGGATGAAGATGGAGTTTGGATGGCAGATGCTTGAACAGAGTCCCGGGGTCAGTTCCCAGCAACTCAGGACCAGCACTGAGGGAGAGAAACAGGATCTGAAGAACAAGGCTATCAAATATATAAAAATGAACATATAAACAAATGACTCTGAACTGGGGGAGGGGGTGTCACTGCCCTGGTGGCAGAGTACTTGACAAGAAGGTTGTTTGGCTAAATATTCAAGACTCTGGGTTCTACCCAAACACTATTTTAGCTCAACAGCCAGAGGTGGAACTACTTTTCATTTTGACCTTACTATCAGCTTCAGAAACAATTCTGTCCCTATTCCATCTTTTTTCATGTGTCACTTAGTGAGTAGAGGGCTATTCTGGCATACCAGAGGGCCTGGGTTCAATTTCTAGTACTGCCAAAAATGAAGTGATAGAGGCACACAGGCCTTTAATCTCATCCACTCCAGAGGGGAAACCTAGGTAAGGACTTCAAGCTCATCTTGTGCTACTTTGGCCTCTATGTCAAAATGACAAAAGAAAAAGCCCTGGTAGTTAAGCACCTTTACATGCTAGTACCACCTACAGAGGATGTGGCTCTGAGGCAAAGCACCTGCCCAAAATGCACAAGCCCAGACAAGCATACATGCTTTGCATGCATGATATATGTATGGCAAGCTTGTGTCCATAAAGTCTGGAAGGGGGAAAAAACCCTACAGCTTTGATTACTATGAGCTGCTTATCTACCCTTTGTCCTTTTTCCAACTAACTGTTGGCCTTTTCTGCTGAGATTACTAAAAACCAAGCTTTGACTTTGTCTTCCAGTTTTTACTCTTTCAATACAGGAATGCCCAGCAGGGGCCACTAAGTATGGGGGAGGGGGGGTTTCCAGTTGACAGTGCTTCTACTAAGATGACTGCATACAGCAAAATACTGAACTAAGATCAGAAAAGCAAGCAACAATGAACAAAGGGCGAGCACGTGCAAACAAACAGAAGTGAAGAGCGGGACTATTGAGAAAAGACTACCACTGGAGTGCCGGGAAAGCGCAAGGAACCTGTCCTAAGGAGGACCACAGACTGGTTCACTTCTCCAAGATGATAGTACACTGACGTCAGCCTGCCAAAACACACTTCAAACAAGCAACTCATGACCAATACTATTATATGTATTATTCTACAATGTCAACTCAAAGTTGCTTAGCCACTTAGGATGACTTTAGACTAGCCACAACAAACCAGTAAAATACTAAAATGTTATCCAGCACCCAAATATACACTAGACATTAACAAGGAACAAAGTTTTTGTCCTATTTGAATCCAGAGCACCCACCAGAAGCCCATTCCCAATGTACTGTCCCCCAGATATCTGACAATCAAAAGTCAAAACTCAGCCAGGCATGGCGGGAAACTGCTTTAATCCCAGCACTATGGAGGCAGACACAGGTGGATCTTGAGTTCAAGAGTGCTAGTCCAGGGTATCCAGAGCTAAAAAGAGAAACCCTGTCTCAAAAAATTAAAAGGGGGGTGGGGGGAAGAAAAAGGAAAAAGGTCAAAGTCCCCTCAACTCTCATTGTGTTGGAGGAGTGGCATTTGATGGTGCTAGCTAGGCATTCAACTTGGACCTCCCATATACTAGACAGCACTCAGCACTCTACCACTGAGAAAACATTTTACTGTTTAAAATAACCCTGGGACCTCTTGAAACTGAGACACTTTTGTAGGGCAAAAGACACGGTCAATAAGACAAAAGACAGCCTACAGAATGGGAAAAGATCTTCACCAACCCCACATCTGAAAGAGGACTGATCTCCAAAGTGTGTATATGTATATATGTGTGTATATATATATGTATATATGTGTGTATATATATAACTCAAGAAACTAGACGTCAAAATACTGAACAATCCAATTTAAAAATGGGCTAAAGAGCTAAACAAAATTCTCAAAAGAATCACAAATGGCTGAAAGACATTTAATGCAATGCTCAACATCTTTAATCATCAGAGAAATGCAAATCAAAACGACTCTGAGATACCACCTTACACCTGTCAGAATGGCTACGATCAAAAACACCAATGGCAGTCAATGTTGGAGAGGATGTGGAGCAAAGGGAACACTCCTCCACTGTTGGTGGGAATGCAAACTTGTACAACCACCGTGGAAATCAGTATGGCGGTTGCTCAGAAAATTGGGAATCCGAACTACCTCAAGACCCAGCCATACCACTCTTGGGCATATACCCAAGGAATGCTGATTCATACCACAAAGATACATGCTCAGCTATGTTCATAGCAGCACTATCTGTAATAGCCAGAACCTGAAAACCTAGATGCCCCTCAACTGAAGGATGGATTAAGAAAATGTGGTACATATACACAATGGAGTACTACTCAGCAGAGAAAAACAATGACAGCATGAAATTTGCAGGCAAATGGATGAACTAGAAAATATCAGCCTGAGTGAGGTAACCCAGACTCAGAAGGACAAACATGGTATGTACTCACTCATAAATGGATTCTAGATATAAAGCAAAGAACAATCAGACTGCAACCCACAGAACCAGGGAGGCTATATAGCAGGGGGGACCCTAGGATGACTGTGGCTTATAAGTTTTGGTTTTACTCATACTGGGCAAGCCTCAATCAAATATTTCACTATTAGGATAAGAATTTATACTGTATCAAGCTGATAATAAAAATAAATAAATAAATAAATAAATAAATAAATAAATAAATAACCCTGGACTTTTAAATTATAACCTGTTTTTATGTTCAAGCTATCTGCATATTTTTTCTCCTGCAGTTGTACATAAAATGTTTTTACGTTCAAAAAAAGGACAAATACTATAGAACTGTATTACATGAAATATATAGAATATACAAATTCAGAGACAGAAAGATTAGATGTTATCTCAAGATGGAGGGAAAAAAAAAAGAGCCGGCAGTGGTGGCGCATGCCTTTAATCCCAGCACTCTGGAGGCGGAGGCAGAGGCAGGCGGATCTTTGTGAGTTCGAGGCCAGCCTGGTCTACAGGGCAAGATCCAGGAAAGGCACAAAGCTACACAGAGAAACCCTGTCTCGAAAAACAAAAAGATGGAGAAGAAAGAAAGGAATATAGAGCAATGATTTCCTAAGTACAGAATTTTGTGTGATGGAAAAACCCCACAAACGGACAGTAGTATCAGGCCATCTCATGAATGTAATAAATCAATACATTTAATGTAATCAATGAATAACAAATATAATTATTGAATAATGCAAATGTAATCAATGAATACCACAAATGTAATTAATATGAGTATAATTAATGAATATCATGAGTGTAACTAAATAAATAAAACTTTTGCTATGCATGTTAGTATATGAATTTCAGGCACAAGTATATCACAGCATGCAGAGGAAAACGTCTCGCTCTGTGTTGGTATGTGTCTGGGGATCAAAGGCAGGTAAGTCTTCAGGTTTGTGCAGCAGGTACCTTTTTATTTACATGGTTTGTGGTTTTGCTGGCCCCAAGAATGTTTTGAGTCAAACCAGGAGTGGCTTAGGAGATACTGGAAAGTTGATTTCCTTGTCTGAGTTAGAACCTTGTGTAAAATATGAATACCTTAGCGTCTGTTTTTCTCTCTCCCCATACCTCCCACACCCACATTCGGTATTTTTTTTTGCAGGGGAGGTGGGAGATTCTTTTTTTAGAGGATCTGGTAGTAGTCCAGGTTGTTCTTGAACTCCTGATGCTGATACTGCTATATAGATGTGTTTTTAATTTTTTTTAAAATAATTTTGTGTATGAATTTTTTTGTTTTGTTTTTTGTTTTTTTGAGACAGGGTTTCTCTGTGTAGCTTTGCACCTTTCCTGGAACTCACTCTGTAGACCAAAGTGGCCTCGAACTTAGATATCCGCCTGCCTCTGCCTCCCAAGTGCTGGGATTAAAGGTGTATGCCACCATTGCCCGTGTGTTTGTGAATATTTTAAAAAATAATAATTGGGGTGGTGAGTTTCTCTGAGCAGCCCTAGCTGTCCTGAAACTCACTCTGTAGACCAGGCTGGTGTAGACCAGGCTGGTCTCGAACTCCTACAGTGTGCACCACCACACCTGGTTCTAATTTTAAAGTACATTCTAATGGTAGGACTCCAGGTAATGTAAATTACAAAGATTTTTTTTTTTTTTAATTTTGAACCTATATATGAATGCAGGTGCCTAAGGAGACTCAAGGTTGCATCTCTGGGAGCTTGCGTTACAGGTCCTTGTGAGCTGGGTGTGAGTGCGGGTAACTGAACTCAGATGCCCTGCAACAGCAGCACCAGCTGTTAACTGTGCCATCGCTCCAGCCCTCAAGTCATTTAAGAGTGTTGGTGATGGCAATCATGTCTTAAACATGATAGGCAAGCACTCTACCAATTCAACAACCAAATCTAAGGCAACTTTTGCTAAGTCATGAGGTTCCTTTAGAGAAAATTTCCAGGAAAGCTGCCCCTTATTTCTACTCTCACAGTATTGCTCTCTACAATCAACTGACAGATACACCTGCCTGTCTGAGAGCTGGGCTAAACAGTGTGTGTGTACAACCACACTCCATTCTTACCCTGTTTTTTTAAAATATTTTGTTTATATTTTATGTATTAAGAGTTCTGCATGCTAGAAGAGGGAATTAGATCCTGTTATAGATGGTCGTAAGCTACCACATGGGTGCTGGGAATTGAACCCAGGTCCTCTAGAAGAGCAGTCAATGCTCTTTAACTGCTGAGTCATCTCTCTAGGTCCCACCCCACCGCTGTTTTTTGTTTCTTTTTTAATTCACACTGGTGTAAAGGTGCCAGATCCCCTGGAGCTGGAGTTACAGATAGTTGTGAGCTGTCATTTAGATGCTGGGAATTGAACCCAGGTCCTCTGGAAGAGCAGTCACTGCTCTTAATGGCTGAGCTATCACTCCAGCCCCGCCTCATTTTCTTTAAGGATAGAGCATGTATGCCCAACAGGAATGTGTCAGCAATACATGTCCCTTTCTTGTAGGATACACATAATTTCAGGAGTCAAGGGCCTCAAAAGTACATAGTTTCACAAACTCTGTCCCAAATTTTAGCCATCCGCCTACTAAGCTTTTACCATATAGGACAGACCTCATTACTGAACATGAGGGAGGCCCTATATCAAAGGTCTTTCCATCTAGCATCTCAGAAAATGCTGGCACTACAGTGGGGGCGGGGGTTTGTTGTTGTCAAGAAATAAGTCTTGCAGCTGGGCGGTGGTGGCACAAGTCTTTAATTACAGCACTTGGGAGGCAGAAACAGGCAGATCTCTGTGAGTTAGAGGCCAGACTGATTTACAAAGTGAGTTCCAGGACATCTACAGCTGTTACACAAAGAAACCCTATCTCAGAGAGAGAGAGAGAGAGAGAGAGAGAGAGAGAGAGAGAGAGAGGGAGGGAGGGGAGAGAGGGAGGGAGGGAGGGGAGAGAGGGAGGGAGGGGAGAGAAAGGGAGGAAGGGAGGGGGGAAAGAGAGGAAGGAAGGAAGGAAGGAAGGAAGGAAGGAAGGAAGGAAGGAAGGAAGGAAGGAAGGAAGGAAGGAAGGAAGGAAGGAAGGAAGAAGTCAATCGCCCAGGTCACTAACAAAATAGCTTTCTTCCTTTCCCACAACAAAGATCAATACTGAAAAGGAGTATCCTAATTCCAGGCCATAGCCACTAAATAAAGACTCTCAGCTATCTTTTTTCCTTTCTCTTGTTTCTGTTTCTTGTTTCTTTTCTTTTCTTTTTTTTTTTTTTTTTTTGATCTATCTGTCTGCCTCTGCCTCCTAAGTGCTGTGTCTAAAGGAGTGCACCACCACCACCACCACCAACCACCACCACCACCACCACCACCACCACCACCACCACCACCACCACCCCCCCCTATCTTAACAAACAGCAAAGTAGGCCAGGTGTGGTGGTAAACATCTTTAACCCCAGAATTCTGGAAGCAGAAGGAGATGGTTTTTTTCCCCCAGTATCAGAACTGTATTAGGAGGAAGGGGGGGGGGGGACTGAAAAGAGTAACCAGGTCTGGGAAGAGGCATGTGCAGAAAGAGATAGTGGGGGGGGGAGGAGCAGAAGGACAGGGGAGGAGTCTGTGTCTGGCTTTTTTTTTTAGACCACCGGGTCTGTGGTAGTTCTTTTTTAAAAAAAAATTATTTATTTTGTTTTACAATACCATTCAGTTCTACATATCAGCCACGGGTTCCCCTATTCTCCCTCCTCCCACCCCCTCCCCTTACCCCCAGCCCACCCCCCATTCCCACCTCCTCCAGGACAAATCCTCCCCTGAGGACTGCGATCAACCTGGTAGACTCAGTCCAGGCAGGTCCAGTCCCTTCCTCCCAGACTGAGCCAAGTGTCCCTGCATAAGCTCCAGGTTTCAAACAGCCAACTCATGCAATGAGCACAGGACCTGGTCCCACTGCCTAGTTGCCTCCCAAACTGATCAAGCCAATCAACTGTCTCGCCTATTCAGAGGGCCTGATCCAGCTGGGGGCCCCTCAGCCTTTGGTTCATAGTTCATGTGTTTCCATTCATTTGGCTATTTTTTTTTTTCAATAATTGAGTAAAACGGAAATTTATTATAAGCCACAGTCGTCCTAAGGACCTCCATGCTATATATATAGTCTCCATGGTTCTATGGGTTGTGGTCTGATTTTTCATTATTTTATATCTAGAATCCACTTATGAGTGAGTACATATCATGACTGTCTTTCTGGGTTTGGGTTACCTCACTCAGGATGATTTTTTCTAGTTGTAAGGAGATGTTTTTGAGTTTACAGCTAGCATAGTCTACATAATAAGTCCCAACCCAGCCAGGGCTTCATAGAAATCCTGTCTCCAAGAAGAAAAAAATATTTAATAAGTTTTACTAGGTATGGTGGCAGACACCTTTAATCTAGGCACTTTGCAGGCAAGTATGTGTTCAAACTTAGCCTAGTATACTATGCATATTCAACTACAGGCCAGCCAGCAATACATTTTCAGGAAAAAAATAATAATTAAAAATCACAAGCAGAGTTTAATTTATGTTGTGGCATCACACAAACTTAACGCAGTACTATTTGCTTGACAGAATAATAGCAAGAGGCAAATATGAAGCCCAGGCCAGGTAAGGCAGGCCTACAAAAGCTAGCACCAAGTAGGCTGAGGCAGGGGTGGATTTCCAAGCCACGGAAACATTTGACAAAAACAGTAACTCTCAACCTGACAAGTGTGTAATTGCAGCTACTCAAGTTTTTTTTTTTTTTCCAGTCCCCTCCTCCCAAGCTGAGGGAAGTGTCCCTGCATAAGCCCCAGGTTCCAAACAGTCAGCTCATGCACTAAGGACAGGTCCCAGTCCCACTGCCTGGGTACCTCCCAATGGAACAAGTTTTGAGACCAGTCTGAACAACTTAGTGAGACCCTGTCTCAAAACTTCCCACTGGGAAAAAATCCTGGGGTTGGGAGGTAGGGTGTGGTAGAGGAAGATTGCTAGGTCATTAAAGTGCCTGCCAAGCAGGCAGTTAGAACCGAGTTCAGATCCCTAGCACACACATTTATTTAGCCAGTATGGCAGACCTGGAGATAGACACAAGCAAATCTGTGTGGCACAATGCCCAGCTAGCATAGCCAACTGGTAAGCCCAATTCCGTGGGAGACCTTTACCAAAAAAAAGAAAGAAAAGAAAAGAAAAGAAAAGAAAAGAAAAGAAAAGAAAAGAAAAGAAAGAAAGAAAGAAAGAAAGAAAGAAAGAAAGAAAGAAAGAAAGAAAGAAAGAAAGAAAGAAAGAAAGAACGATGAAAGCAATGGGGACACCCAACAGCTTGCTACCTCTGGCCTACACAAGCACATGCACATACCCACATGCAACATTTTTCAGGTCCTCATTTTAAATGTCCAATGTATCATCCCCCTTTCCCCTCCCCCCCAAAAAATAAAAACTTTACAGGGGATAAACATGGCATGCCTCGTAAGGAAACCACCCTTCTGAAGGCTCAACATTCCTAAAATACTCAGGCATTTTAATACAATACAGTTCAGCAGTGTTGAAGCCAGAAGCTACAGTCTTTGTTTATTCAGAATGCCCATAGGGTCCTTATGACTTGGATTAGAAAGTCACTTTAAGAGAAAACCAGGCTATAGCCAAATAGCTTTAGAAATAGATACAAACTGAAACCTCTTGGATGAACACTGTGATCCTAGGAGATACAAGTATTTTTAGCATTTTGCGTTCTCAGGTAGGAGAGTAATATGGAAGTAGTCAAGTGTGATCTTCCTTAACTATCTAAAACTTTGGCAAAACACCTTATATTCATAGCATAATCTAATAAAAACAAAATTCCTAAGCCAGGCATGGTGGTGCACTCCTTTAATGCTTTGCTAGCACATGGGAGGCAGAGACTGGAGGATGTCTGTGAGTTTGAGGCTATTCTGTTCAACCAGGACAGCCAGGACTACAGAGACCCTGTCTCTCCCAGTGGCTTTAATTCTAGCACTCAGGAGACAAAGGCAGGTGGATCTGTGAATTCAAGGCCAGCCTGGTCTACAGAGAGAGTTCCAGGACAGTCAGGACTACATAGAGAAACCCCATTTCAAAACACCAAAAGAAAAGAGAAAAAAAGGAAAAATAAAGAAAGCGTGCCTGCTCCAGGCATTCAGTTCTCCCAACCCCTTTTTTAAAACACAGTTGCAGTTTATGAAGGGACTTGAACAGTTTTAAGCAGTGCCTAGGGAGCACTCAGAAATCAAAGCATACAACCCTGTGTGTGATGGTGGCCTCAGGAGAAAACAGCCCATTTCTCCCTCCTACTGGATCTTACTGAGGGAGGGAGGGGCACGCATGGCGTCCACAACAAAACTTTAAGGAATCAATTCTCTCCTTCCACCCTTCTGTGGGTCCCAGGGATCAAACTCTAGTCCTCAGGCAGTGTATGCTTTACCTTGCTGAATCCTCTCACTAGCACGATGATATTATTTCTGTCACATTCTTTGTACCAGCTCCTCTTTCTTCTCATTAACCTCATGATTTTGCTTGTTCTCTTCTTAATGAAATAGGATCTCACTATACAGACCAAGATGGCTTTCACCTAAAATTCTCCTGCCTTACACCCTCTCGAATACTGGTATCACAGACCCACAGTACACAGCCCGTGGACCTTGGCTTTACTCCCAAGGTTAAACTCTCTCTTAAATTCTGTATGTGAGAAAAGAAGTATAACATTAATTCACCATTAATCCCTCCTACACACTCAACATCTGCAATTGCAGGCCCTTCACCACCAGATGGTGTCCTGGGTGAATTTAATCAGGCTTTAACATAGGATAGGACCATTGCAAAGTCAGTTTTTAAGAATCCTGCAAAGCTGGACATAGGGACACATACCTGTATCCCAGCTGTTTTGAGGTGAAAGCAGGAGGAATTCAAGGTCATTCTTGGGTACAGAATGAGTTCCAGACCAGCCTAAAGTACCTGAGACTCTCTATCTAAAACAAAGGAGTTAAATACAATTAAGTAAAAAGGCTGATACTGTTATAGTCCCTTGCTCTTTGGGAAGGCATCAGAAGTGGTCTAAGAATGTTTGAGCATCCTTAAGCATTAAACAAGGTAAAAGACGGGCTGGAGAGATGACTCAGTAGTTAAAGAGCACTGACTACTCTTTCAGAGGACCTGAGTTCAATTCTCAGCACCCACGTGACAGCTCAACTGTCTGTAACTCCAGTTTCAGGGGGCCCAACACTCACAGCAACACACCAATGCACATAAAATAAAAATAAATAAATTCTAAAGTTTTTTTTTTTTTTTAAATGTAAAAGACACTCTGTCAAGCCGGGCGGTGGTGGTGCACACCTTTAATCCCAGCACTCGGGAGGCAGAGCCAGGTGGATCTCTGTGATTTCAAGGCCAGCCTGGACTACAGTGAGTTCCAGGAAAGGTGCAAAGCTACAGAGAAACCCTGTCTCGAAAAAAACCAAAAAAAAAAAAAAAAAGACACTCTGTCATACCAGGTATCTAGTGGACAGTGATAACGAAGTACCTTCTTCAAAATTCTCAGGATGTGCTAGACTAGACTAGACTAGACTAGCCCTAATCTGGGTTCTGCTAGTTGTTATGGACACAATGCTGCTGGTTTACACAGGGAAACGGTACTACCACTTAATACTAACAGGACCACTTAAAAAGTGGAGCCACAATAGCACGGTGGTGGCACACGCCTTTAATCCCAGCACTTGGGAAGCAGAGGCAGGAGGATCTGGTCCACAAATCGAGTTCCAGGACAGCTAGGACTGAATAGTGGAGCCACTATTCAGAGAAATTCCTAATTCAGTCTTCAAAGTACAAAAGAATATTCACCACCCCAGTATACTATTTGTCTGTCCTTAACCCAAATATCTCACACATCTAATGCTGATAATCAATAAGAAAAAAATTGTTTGTTTTGGTTCTTAGAGATAGGGTTTCTCTGTGTGGCTCCGGCTAGCCTAGAACTCAACTCTGTAAACCAGGATAGCCTTGGAACTCAGAGATCCACTCCACTCTGCCTCCCGAGTGCTATGATTAAAGGCAGTCGGGAGGCAGAGTGGAGTGGACTGGCCTGTCCCTGCCTCAGGCAATGATTTCTTTCTTTTTGCCAAGATGGCTTCTCTGTGTATCCTGGCATTCCTAAGCTCCATCTGTAAACCAGGCCTTGAACTTGAGCTCCACCTGGCTCTGCCACCCAGTGCTCAATGAAAGGTGTGTGCCACCAAAATGTTCCACTCTAAACTGAGTGATGTGATTCCATCTTTCACTGCACAAAGCCAACTTCCAAAGCCAAGTTCTCCCAGAGGAAGGGGGATCTCTGAGTCTGAGGCTAGCCTTGGTCTACAGAGTTAATTCCAGGACAGCCAGGACTATTACACGAAGAATCCCTTCTCAAAAAAAAAAAAAAAAAAAAAAAAAAAAAAAAAAAAAAAAAAAAAAAAAAAAAAAAAAAAAACACCTGTTGGCCAAATAATTCGGTCCCACAAGTCTGACAACTTAAGTTCCACCCCAGGAACCCATGAAAGGAGGGAAGTAACTCCAATAGTTGTACTCTGGGCCAAGCATGGTGAAACACTACTGTTGTCTCCACCACTCTGGAAGCAGAGACAGGTGGATCTGTGAACGCCAGACCATCCTCATCTACATAGCAAGTTCTAAGCCAACTACAGCTAAAAAGTGAAACCTGTAGCCAAAAGAAAATAACGGAAAAAAGGGTATGGTGGCTTAAGCCCAGCACTTGAAAGGCAATCATACTGATCACTGAGTTCCAGGGCTACACAGTAAGACCCTAAAGTCCAAAAAACAAATTCAGATCCAGTACTGTAAGCTATATAAATGCAGAGAGTTAGTACTAGCGAAAGAGAGATCGATGGATGGAGGATTCCCATTAGTGTGCCAGAACACACTTTTCATATGCACACACAAATAAAAGTATTTTAAAAGCCAACTTAGCCGGGTGTGGTGGGGCACCCCTTTAATTCCAGCACTGGGGAGGCAGAGGCAGGCAAATCTCAGAATTCATACACTGCCGAGTTCCAGGACAGCCAGGGCTACACAGAACTCGTGTCTCAAAATACAAGGCCAACTTCTCCTTCAAAATACAGACACAAGAGAAGCCAATTTTTCAGAAGTCTGCCTGTGCCAAACAGCGAATGGAAGAGGAAACATACTTTACAAACTTTTTGTTTTCTTTTCTACCAAATCACGCATACCTACACGAAGGCAGCATTTCTTCCCAAATCTCTTCTTTTTCCTCAATTCCAAAGCTCCAAATGCAGTTCACTGCAAGTGTCTGCACTGATCACAGACAGCCGTAGTAGTCACACACCGGAGGGCAATTCTCCCTGTGGTGGTGACATCCCAGAGAATAAGGGAGTCCGGTAACAGATGCGCTCAATTCCTTTCAGATATCTCTAGGTCTGGCGTGAGGTTTACTTCACTACCAACAACAGACTAAGTTCAAACATCCAGCATGCATTTTCTTTAGGACCGTTCCCTCCTTTTTCTATTAAAGCAGGTGCCTTAATGTAGCTATCACTTCCCTAGCAAGCAGAAAAGTCCGGAGCTCAATTCCCTAGATTATAGGGCCTACAAAGAGGGGGATACAGGGGACTTACTAACCATAAAACCTGACCACAAATCCATGGTTCAAATAAAGACATTAATAAAAACAAAGTGGTGCCCTGGGCCTACACTCCCCACCGACTTGGGCGTGCCTGAAAAGGCGGGACCGTCCCCTCCATCCCCTTTCGACAGTGCACACACAACTTCGGTAACCAAGCTTTTAAAACTTCTGACAAACAACCCATTCAGTAAAATAAAATCACCAAAAATTTTTTTCAAGACAATCTTAAGGCTTGCAGTTTAGAGTTCCCTTGTCGACACGACCGAAGAGTATTAAGACCGAAGAGAATTAATGTAAACTTCAGTTACATAAACTTTAGTTACATAAACCCAAACAAAGCAAAGCACCCTTCACGGCTAACAAACAGCAAACGGGTTTTGGAAGTAAACTGAGCAAGGAAGGTTGCCTAGCAAACTTCCCAACAGTCCCAGGAGAAGCTTGGAAACCTCCTTGGCCCTCCCTACCCGGCCCCCTAGGCAGCCTGGCCCGGTGATCGCGCCTCCCCTACCGTCCTGCTCTTCTCATGCCACCTGACCCCTTGCTTGCAGAATGCACTGAGGATGCCAGGACAGGGTGACACCGGTCTCGCCAACTCTTGTGGCTCTGTGGCGGACCTCGCGCGTGCCGGGCCCAACCGCCACTGCAGACCAGGGAGCCAGGGGAGCGGAGCCCGGCTAAGCCCCGGGCTAGGCCTGAGCCGGCTCGGCAGACGCTTTCCACGAACCCAGTCTAGACCCGGCCCGGACCAGGAACAACTTAGGCCTCAGGACCAGACTCTAGACCACAGCTTGGACTGGAACCCGCTTGGCCCTGGCGAGGAGTCCCGACCCCACTGTCGGCCCGGCTTCCCTGCGCCCGTGTCCCAGGCGCCGAGCAGGTCACCCTATCCGCACCCAGCCGCCGGCCCTCCTCCCCCGCCACCGCCACCCCTGCTCTCCGCCCCAGTCCGCAAGTCCCTCACCGAGGACGCGGCGGCCGGCGAGGGGGGGGGAGTCGGGCGGCCGGTCTCCTCGCGGCTCTGGGACAGCTGCGCTGGTGGCGGTGGCGGCGTCTCCTCGCGCTTTCCTTTCTCTCCTTTTCTCCAACAACAAACAGGAAGTGCGTCATGCGGTGGCGGCGCGGCGGCGGCGACTTCCGCCCGGCCCTGAAGCCACGCGTGCGCAGTAGCAGTTGCCCGCTCCGGTTCGCGTGGATTCGACAGCGCCGGCTGCGCGTTGGGAAGGTTCGGCCAGCCTGGCCGGTGAGCCTCAGTGGAGTCTCTATAGGCGAAAGCGACCGAATTGAGCGGGGAGCGCCACCCTGCGCTAGCCCTAGGCCTGGAGGCCTCCGAAGCTGGCGGCGACTTATGGGCGACCCTGACTGACTGACCTGGGGGCCTGCGGTTGCCCGGAAGCAGACAGGGAGGAAGGACGCTCAAGCCTCTGATGGTGGAAACTGACCCATAAAGTTCGGAGATAGCGATCAGATAGCTTAGTGTGAGTCACACGCCCTATGGTCGTGGAGAGTTGTAGTCCCGAGGTTTGGAAGAAAGGCTAGCACACGCGAGGTCGGCCAGGTCGACAAGCAGCCCCGACTTAGGTGATCCTCCTTTGTGCCCCGTTCCCAACCGTCATCACTTATTTGGAGCTGGAGAGGCCCCATCATTACCAGCATGGAATGCCGAGTAGAATTCAGTGTCTTGATTTTCAACCACCGTCTCACCACACAGAATTCTTTCTCTTTGTTCTTTTTGTTTGGTTGGTTTTGGTTTTTGGAGAATTTTTCCCCCCATTGTTAGACATTGACTGCAAGACCCCGCGCATGCTAAACAAGCATCGCACCCTAGAGCTCTATCCCGCCTTCTTATTTTTAGACACGGTGCCACAGAGACAGGTGGACCTCTGACCTTGAACTTTACAGCTCGAGACTCCCGAAGTAACTGGGGTTATAGGCTTTGCATTACAAATCTCCACCAGGCCGTTTACTCTGGACAGAGCACTCTGGCATTTTGCAAAATATCTTCTACTAAGTCATGAGAAACAGTAGTTCCAGTGGGGCTTTCCCAAGCCCAGCTCATCTGCCTAACGACTCAACCTCCAAAATTAAACAGCTGACCTTCGGGACTAAGGTCAACATCACACTCAGTCTGCCCTGACTCTGAGGGCCTAATGCTCTGATTGCTCTCAGTTGCCCACATCCTCTCCCAATCTCACCTGCGGGGAAGGTATATAAGCTTCTAAAGATAACCAGAGTTCTGAATGTTGTTCAAGTAGTGCCCTTGTGAGCACAATATTGTATATACTTTTATTTTGTTAATGTGCCTACTGCCATCTATTTAATAGACTTGTTAGATAAAAATTACAACAGGTCGTTTTTATAGACGAAGCTTTTTCGCTGGGGAAACAAGCTGGGCTAAAATTCAAAATGGAATCACTGAGATCAAAAGTTAAACAGAAATTGAACTGTTACCTGTTTGTGCTGGCTAGTGTTATATCAACTTGACACAAGCTAGAGTCAGCAGAAAGAGGGAGCCTCAGCTGAGAAAATAATTTGGCTGTAGGTAAACCTGTAGGGCATTTTTTTATTTATTTTTATTTTATGAACATTGATTGGTGTTTTGCCCGAAAGTATGTCTATATGAGGATGTCAGATGCTCTGGAACTGGAGTTACAGACAGTTGCAAGCGGCCATGTGGGTACTGGAAATTGAACATAAGTCCTCTAGAAAAACACCAATTTCTTAACCACTGAGTCATCTCTCAGGCTCCAGGCATTTTCTTAATTAGTGATTGATGTGAGACCACCCAGCCCTTTCTAGATAGGGCCACCCCTAGGCTGTTGGTCCTGTGTTCCATAAGAAAGGACCCTGAGCAAGCCAGGAAGCAGCACTCCTCCATGGCCTCTGCATCAGCTCCTGCCTCCAGATTCCAGCCCTGATTTTCCTCTATGTTGAACAGTGATGTGGAATTGTAAGCCAAATAAACCCCACACACAGCCCAAGTTGCTTTGTCACCATGTTTCATCACAACAATAGTAACCCTAACTAAGAAACTGCTCTTCCTGAAAAAAATTCCCATTTCAATTGACATGCTAATGAAGTTACCACTGTCTTAATCCTTACATTTAGAGAGTAACCTCACGGTTACCCATAGGTTGTCTTTCTTTTTCGGCATCTCCCAAGCCCATTATGCTAGGAAAGTAACTGTGAAAAGCCCATGGCTTCTTTTTTTAATTTCTTCCTGGGCCTTGCCTTGATCAACCCATCAAACAAATCACAGGAAGCCTTGCCTGATCCTAGAAATGAAAACAAAGTTAGTTAGGATTGAGCTTGGGTGTGACAGCACACACCTATAATCCAGCATTCTGGAAGATTACCTAGAGTTCACAGTAATCTAAGCTATGTGAATTAGTCTCTGTCTCAAAAATTAAATAAATAAATAAATAAATAAATAAATAAATAAAATTAAGATTGTTAAACCATGCTGTGCTTTAGAGACTGGGTGATTAGGAGACTGAAGCAGGAGGATTGCCACAAGAAGGATTACCACAAAGTCAACCTGGACTACAGAGTTGAGACCCCCCATCTCAAAAATAAGTATAGCCAGTAATGGTAGCCCACACCTTTAATCCCAACACTCAGGAGGCAGAAGAGGGTAGATCTCTGAATTTGAGGCCAGCTTGGTGTACATAGTGTATTCCAGAACTACATGCAGAGACCCTGTCTCAAATAAATACAAGTAAATAAATAAAAGAAAGGGGGAGTAAACTACTATAATGTGGTGACTCATACCCATGACTGAGGCTGAGGCAGAAGAATCAGGAATTCAAGGGAAACTCGGGAGGCCTCAAAAAGAAAAGATTATTGTAACTTTGATTTTGACAAGTCAGTTCTAGAGCCCTCAGAGGGTAAAGGAAGTGTTTTTTGTGCCGTCCTTATCCACTACCGTGTCCTTTTAGACAATTGGAACTAGTGGCAGTGCTAATGTCTCTTCCTCAGGACCTTGCTGTCTGAGGGGTGCGGTTTAGTAGCCTAGGCAGATGCCCTGATGGGGAAGGAAATGTTCAGAGAGACCATGTGCCCTTTTCTTCAGCTGTCAGACTTGGAGCAATAGATACCCAAGGAATTACAATTTCTGCAGGACCCATGCCAGAGAGAGGGAAAGACCAGAAGAACTTGCCTCCCTGGATGATATTATCTCACAGAGCAGCAGCACATGGACAGTTAGTTTCTGGCTTCTAGTTCATCTTTTCTATAGCATTATAACACTGCCACAGAACAGGACAAGAGAAAGTATGAGTCTTTCCAATTTGTCCAAGTTGCAAATAAATGCATTCATTATCCTAAATCAGATATAGTACCACACATCTGGACTTCCAGCACTTGGGATGTGGAGGTAGAATAATATCCAAGTTTATTATCAGATACATAGCGAGTTCCAGACCGGCCTGGAACACATGAGATCCTGTCTCCAAAAACTATAAAAACATAACCGTGTGTTTGTGTGTGTGTGTGTGTGTGTGTGTGTGTGTGTGTGTGTGTATGGATGGATGCAAAAGGAAAATTTGATTAGAGTTTAGAAAGATAAACCTGAATGAGTCTTAGCGATCGTTCAGTAGTTATGAGCATTTGTTGTTCTTGCAGAGGACCTGGGTTCAATTCTCAGCATCTACAATGACAGATCCATAACTATCAATAGCTCTAGTTCCAGAGGATCCCACAGGCAACAGGCATGCACTTAGTGCATGCACATACATGTGAGCAACACATTCATAAAATAGATGGTTTTGATTTAAAAGAAAAAAATCCCAGAGCAAGCAAGTTGTAAAACCTTAGCTGCTGCTCAGCAGAAGAGAATGGAGGAGAAAGGGGGGGAAATCCTGCCATTTAAAAGCTGACATAGGGGTCAGGCATATGGCCAACAGTCATAGGGAAGGGAGGGAAACTTCAGAGAAAGAGTAAATTGTCAGGCATGGTGGCACAGACACACGCCTTTAATCCCAGCACTCTGGGGGCAGAGGCAGGCAGATCTCCGTGAGTTCAAGAGCAGCCTGATCTAAAGAGAGTTCCAGGATAGCCAGAGCTACACGGAGAAAGGGAAAACATACTTAGAAGAGAGACAGGCTGAGGATGGTAAAGGAGTGTTACAGTTACATGTTTCTGAATTAGTCAAAAGAGAGGCTGACTTACAACCTGACATGTTTGTGATATGTCATCTGCCAAATTTCTGTTCTTAACTTCATTTGAAATATAGAAAAACCAGACAGAGACTAGTCTCAAACTCAGTGCGTTTGTGTGTTCCCTGGGACTGGAAAGCAGGGACTTATGAATGCTAAGCCAGTGTTTTACCAGTGAGCTATTAAAAAAACAAATTACCAGGCATGCACGCCTTCAATACCAGTACTGAGAGGTAAAAGCAGACAGACCTTTGTAAATCTGAGGCCAGTTTAAAATATACAATAAGACCCTGTCCCTCCCACTAAAAACCCCACAGAAACAAACCAAAATTGAAATCAGACACAATGCTCTACATCGTTTTCTTTTAGTAGGTTAAATAATGTCTCTGCAAAAGGAAGAACTGACAGGAGTATTTGGCATCTCATAATACAGCCTAAGATCATCTCATCAAAGACCAGGTTTCGTCCGATATACAACGGTCAGTCACAGTCCCATGTAACTCTTTCTGCCAGCAGGTTGATGGAATTTTATTTCCATCTGGGTGTTGACAGTACTCTCATGTGACATTTCACATTCAAACAAGTCCCTGCAGCCACTGTGAGCTAATCTTGAGGGTCAGGCACATGGATTTTAAATAGTACAATAGCAAGAGAGCCCAAGATTGCCTCTTCCCCCTACAAAATGAATACATATAATAATAAAATAGATATTTTGTCCAAAACCAACTTCACAAAGAGCCTCCAACAGGGGAGAACAGGTTTGAAGACTCAACACTAAGTAAATGTGTGCATGAGTGAATTCAGTTAAAAAACAAGACAACACAGAGCTAGGCAATGAGAGTAAAGACACCATGGCTACTGTCACCCAGGCAATGGCATAAGGTGACTGCCACATGGACCAAAAAGGACTCAGAGTGAATGGAAAGTGTTTGCAGAGGAGATAGAGACAGGACACAAAAGCACAGGCCCTCGAGCAGACAGCATGTTGTCTTGACAAGCAGAGTTCCAAGAGGGGTGACCGGAGGCAGACGGGAGGGAACAGAGGCCAGGTGCAGGTTGTCCAAGCTCTGGATGGTTCCCAGTGAGGAAAGCCAAACAATAACCAAGCTGCAGTGTCCAGAAGGATCGGTGGAGGACTCAGCTGTTCCCGAGAGTTCTCTTCCCTCATGTGTAAAACAGCGACACTGGGCTTGGGTGAAGGCTACTTGCGTGTTTAGCTCATTGCTAGACACTTACTCACACCCAGGACTAATAAGCCTTCTGTATCTCTGGCCTCTGACGAACTCAGGAAAAAGATGGCTATCCCCTGAGAAACAGTGCCAGCGACAGAGGAGATTTGTAGATAAACACATGTGTGTCCTCCCTCTCCTCCCTCCCACCACACACACTGCCCAGCCCTCCCTGAATCCAGGGACCCCGAATGAAGGTCCCAAAGGACAGTTTGGATAGTTCATCAAACTGTAAAATTTGTCTTTGCTCTATCTAATAACAGAAAAGGTTGTCCTAAGGCAACAGCGCAGGAGTGGGAAGAAAAAGGTCAGACACACAGGTCAGGTTTGTAGATAATTAGTTCCTCCTCCCTGTGAATTGCATGGAAGGCATCACAAGAACTGTTGAGGACCTCTTACCGACTAGAAGGCCTATGTCTGGTCTCCAACACTGCAAAAGGTAAAAAAACGTCAGTAAGAGAAATATGGCTATATTTAATGACATGAAGTGTAGGCAGAATATATTTTTTTATGTCTTTAAGGTTTGGTTTGGTTTATTTTTGTTTTTTCTTTTTTCTTTTGTTTGTATGTTTGTTTGTTTTTGAGACAGTGTTACTTGTGTAACAAAAAATAGATGTGTGCTAGACTCAAGGGTCTCTGACTAACTTGTCTAATGGTTAGAATGTTTGGGATGTCAGGTACTTCCTCACCCCTGGGTGGATCCCTGGGTGGTATCAGCTTAAGGCTTTTCCTGGATCTGGGTGTTGCCTGCCAGTAAGCCTGGCACAGAAGCTGTGTCTAGGCCCCTAAGCCTGTCATGGCTGCTGTGTGGTCAGGCTATTTTGGGGCCCCTTTCACAAGATCTGGGAGCCTGTGCCTCTCTGGAGTGCTGGGATTAAAGACATGCACCACCATCACCCAGCTGGTTTTAGAGGTTTTGTTTTATTTTTTTTTTATTTTATTTTTGAGACAGGGTTTCTCTGTGTAGTTTTGATGCCTGTCCTGGATCTCGCTCTATAGACAAGGCTGGCCTCGAACTCACAGAGATCCATCCGCCTGCCTCTGCCTCCCGAGTGCTGGGATTAAAGGCGTGCGCCACCACCGCCCGGCCCAACTTTAAGTTTTTGAAATTGTTTTTCAGTCTGTGTGTATTGATGTGTGTGGCATTCAGAGAGCAACACTGAACGCTGGTCCTTGCCTCCCACCTTGTCTCTTTATTTTGGTTTTCTGTTTTGTTTTTGTTTCCATTATATATGATAGGAATTCCAACCAGGCCCCATGGTCCTGTGTGCCCAGTGGGACACTTTGTCATCTCCGCCTAGTCATTTCCGGGTCATATGTCCTCCATGGCCCATGGTTATGTGGTCACGTAGTCGCGCGGACGTGATCATGTGATCTCTGTCCGTGGGCCTGTGTGAGCATGTCCTTCCTGGCCTTTATAAGGCAGCGCCATGTTCCACCAATCTCTCTCTTGCACGTGTCCTTCTACAGGCCCGATCACATCTATCCCTTTCTCTTTGTCTTTTTTTTTTTTTTTTTTTTTGGTTTTTCGAGACAGGGTTTCTCTGTGTAGCTTTGCGCCTTTCCTGGAACTCGCTTTGTAGACCAGGCTGGCCTGGAACTCACAGAGATCCACCTGCCTCTGCCTCCCGAGTGCTGGGATTAAAGGCGTGCGCCATCACCGCCAGGCATCTCTGTGTCTTGATAAAACTCTTGTTAGTGGATTCTGTCATGTGTTCCTTTGGGGCAAGAGTGCCACAAAAGACCTTTCGATATATACCAGGCTAACTGGCCAAGACCTTGCAAAGATTCTCCTGTCTCACCTCCCAGCTTCCTTAGGTACACAGGGATTATAGATTATCAAACTACTGTGTCCAGGTTTGATAAGGGTTCCAGGGATTTGACCTTAGGTCCTAATGCTAGCTGTTAATGAGAAACCAACAGCAGCTCATGGTTTGGATCAGGAAAAGAGATGACACAAAATTACCCTCCAGAAGATTAGCTTTGTTCTAAGAGAGAAGTCCACATAACCTTAGAGACCATGGTCAACCCAGGATATGGGTCGCATCATAAGAGACAGTACATATGTGGTTGTTTAAATGAAAATAGCCCCCCTACTCTGTGAGTTTGAGACCAGCCTGCATTACAGAGTGAGTTCCAGGACAGGCTCCAAAGCTATACAGAGAAACTCCGTCTCGAAAAAGCAAAAAGAGAGAGAGAGAGAGAGAGAGAGAGAGAGAGAGAGAGAGAGAGAGAGAGAGAGAGAAAGGAAGGAAGGAAGGAAGGAAGAAAATTAGCCACCAAAGACACAGAGAGACACTCTTAAGGGCTGTGGTCTTGTTAGAGTAGGTGTGGCCATGTTGGAGGAAGTGCATTGATGTTTATCTAAGTTATTCTAATATCAATAAAAACTCTGGAATCAGATATTGGGGTAGAAAAACCTGATAGATCCAAAGAGTGACAGAGGAACGATCAGCTGACCCTAACTCTCCACACTTCCCAGGTTGAAAAAGACTGCAAATCTCTTTAAACCCCTTCCTATATCTTCCTATACTCCCCCTACCCCCAAATCTAGGTCCTCCAAAACCTCTATGGCTAATTGCAGTCAACCAATTGCTGACTCTGCCCTCTGATTACAGGTAAACTTTATTGGTAATCTCGGAGTGTCAGTGCAAACAAATATCCCCCGGCAACTGTGCATCCCTGGGGGGGGGAGAGTGGGGGCTTTGAGGTTTCAGGTCTCAGAAGCTCAAGCCAGGCCTAGTGGCCCGCTCTCTCTTCCTGCCGCCTGTGGATCCAGATGTAGAACTCTCAACTGCCTGTCCAGCACCATGTCTGCCCGCATGCTGCCATGCTTCCCGCCATCATGATAATGGACTAAACCTCTGAACTGTAAACTAGCCCTAACTAAATATTTTCTTTTATAAGTGTTGCCATGGTTAAGCTGGGCAGTGGTGGTGGTACACGGCTTTCATCACAGAGGCAAGTAGATCTGTGAGTTGATGGCCAGACTGGTCTACATAGTGACTTCCAAGCCAGTCAGGGCCAGAAAGTGAGATCATCCCAAAACACACACACGCAAAAGAAAGTTCGCTTAGCGCCTTACACACACTAAGTGTATACCTTCTCTACCACTGAACTGCACCTAGCCACTGTTACTATTTATTTTGAGACAGCATCTGACCAGGCTGACCGTGAACACACTCGGCAGCTCAGGCAGGCCTTAAACTTATGGTTGTCCTCCCTCAGCCTCCCAAGTAGCTAGGATTATAGGTCTGTGATACCAAGCCTAGCTAAGAAAAAAAAATTTACAAAATTAAAACCCTGAATGGCAGACTCAGAACTTTGTACCTGTAGTTAAAATAAAGTCAAAGGTTAAGCATGAGCACAGCATGTTTGTTTGTTTGTTTTTTGAGACAGGGTTTCTCTGTGTAGTTTTGGAGCCTGTCCTGGATCTCACTCTGTAGAAAAGGCTGGCCTTGAACTCACAGAGATCCGCCTGCCTCTGCCTCCCGAGTGCTGGGATTAAAGGCGTGCGCCGCCAGGCTGAGCACAGCATTTTTACTTAGCCATTGACTGAACATGTATTAAACTCCTACTGTATACCAGCACGGCTCTCGATCCCAGGAACCCGTACATCTTAGAAGGACCGGATCTGGCCCTGATGGAGCTTCGATCTGGATGAAAACTCCGATCCCATGTTCTGATACAGGGCTGTGAGGGTGGGGGGCAGGCTCCAGACACAGCACAGTGGCTCGGAGAACATGGTCACAGCACGGGCAGCAGCAGCACCATGAAAGGCTGTCCAGGCTGAGTTACAGCGGAAGGACCAGCGGGATGGAGAGCTCTAGAGGCGGAGCCCGTGTCTGGGGGGGCGGCAGAGAGGAAAAAAGATAGTGTGCTATTTTTAAAGCCAGCTATCCCACGTTCTCAGAATTCCTGTTGGGAAATTCCTTCCTGGGTATCTCTACTAGGCAAATAGCTCAGTGGAAGAGCTTTGATTAATGTGTGGGGTTACTGGGTTGGATCCCCAGTATTGATTCAATTTTTAAAAAAAAAAAAATAGAAGGCCAGGTATGGTGGCACACACTAATGCCAGCATTCCAGAGGCAGAGGTATATGGATCACTGGGATTCTGGGACCAGCCTGGTCTACAAAGCAAGTTCTGGACCATTCAGAGCTACATAATGAGACCTTGTCTCAAAAATAAATAAATAAAATGGCCAGCTGGGTTTGGTGGTTCACACCCATAATCTCAGCACTTTGGATACAGAGGGAGATGAAGCTATGTAAGTCTGAGGCCAGCCAGCTCTACATAGTGAATTCAGGCCAGTCAGGGCTATGTAGTGAGACCCTGTATAAATAAAATAGAAAGAAAGATGCCAGAGATTGTCACACACCTTTAGTCCCAGCATTCAGGAGACAGTGGCAGAAGGATCTTTATGAGTTCAAGGGAAACCTGGTATACTTAGCAAATTTTAGACCAGCCAGGGCTATATAGTGAAACCTTGCTTCTAAATAAGTAAATATAGAAAGTAAGAAATAAAAACACCAGGTGGTTTTTATAAAACCATAAAAAATGGTGGCGGCACTTAGACAGGAGGAAGCAGAGGCAGGAGGATCTTTGAGTTCAATGTCAGCTTGGTCTACAGAGCAAATTCCAGGACAGCCAGGAACCCTGTCTCAAAACCCTATTTTGTCTCAAAAAGCAAAAACAAAAGGAAGGAAGGAAGGAAGGAAGGAAGGAAGGAAGGAAGGAAGGAAGGAAGGAAGGAAGGAAGGAAGGAAAGGTCATTCACACCTGGCTTTGAGACAGATCGCACAGGGAGGAAAAGAGCTTCCTTGGACAGGGAAGGCAGCAGTGGCTGTCCTAAGGCCTGCACAGGGTTCGATGCCGACCTTGGGCAGCAGTGGGCCAGACTGGACGCTGAAAGCAGCTAAGGTGGGTTTTCTGCACAAGGACACCTTCATTTCATCTCCTTTGGTCTCCTCGCCATTGCCTCGGACCCCCATGGTTCTTTACCCCAGCAATGCTCTAAGCTCTGTGCTGGGGACGTGGGTCTGAGACTGGGACCTTCTGTCACTAGTTTGCCAAATCACGAACAAATTTTTCTCTTGCGGAAAACTGGTTGTCTGAGTGATTGGCATAGTACCCAGGGGCAAAATGATAAGGTGATATTTTGCTTCTCTGGCCTTCCTTAACTTGAATACAGAATGCCATTAAACAAACTTCTGCAGGGGAGAGTTCAAACACCCACAAACCCACAGCCCCAGTTCATCCCAGTCTGCAGGAAAACAACCCATTCCACCGTCATGGAGGCATATGTACCTCAGATAAAGAACCCTGGGTCCAGGAGGCTCCAGCTAAGCCTTAGGAGGGCCTCAAGTCGTTAGTGATAAAGTAACAAAGGAATTCACAAAGGAACAGAGGCCTCTAGTCCCAGCACTCTGGAGGCAGAGGCAGGCAGATCTCTGTGAGTTTGAGGCTAGCCTGGTCTACATACTGAGTTCCAGTACAGCCAAGGCTACACAAAGAAACCCTGTCTTGGGGGAAATAATAATAATAATAATAATAATAATAATAATAATAATAATAATAACAACCAGAGGCCAGACCAGCTCTGTGAAAGTCTCCTACTTATTCTATAATCACTGAACCCAGGGCTCTGGACCTGCTAAGCTTTACCACTGAATTATAGTGCCAGCCATCTTTAATTTTTTTAAATTTTATATTTATTTGTTGTTTGCCTGTGTATGTATACCAATACCACAGAATGTGTGACATTTATTTTTGCCATAATAGTGAGTTCACTGTCAGCTGGAACTACAAAAGACACTGTCTCAAAAAAACAATGCCACCAAGACTGGCCTTGAACTCCTGATCCTCCTGCCTCCACTTCCTGAGTGCTAGGGTTACCTGCAAGGCTTTAGAAACACAGTTATGACAATGAAGATGGCCAGAGACTGACTCCTGTTTATGGTCATCCTGCGAATGACCCTTGGTGCTCACCTGATCTTTCTGCTTAGCCAGGCCCACCCTGGTCTTCTCTCAGTGGACAAGGAGTATGCTTTGGAGTCACCCTACTTTGGAGTATGTTTTACCAGACACCCCAGTTCCCTGCTCTGTCTAGAAGCTCAGCAGGGTAAATAGAGTTGGGAGACCTCAATAAAGGAGGTGAGAGAGTTTGTAATGAATTCCAACAGGGAACTGACCTGCCCAGTCCCTGCATGCCCAAGGCCCTGGAGCCCAGTCCCAGCATGCCCGAGGCCCTGAGGCCTAGTTCTAGCATGTTCAAGGCCCTGGACTCAATCTCCAGCAACACATACACATACCTCTGGTAAACAAGATTTTCAAAATGAGCTGGAAAATAATAAGAATCCTGTTGCCAGAGGTGTTCAAGCAAAGATTATTATTATTATTATTATTATTATTATTATTATTATTATTATTATTTATTTTTGGCTTATCAAGACAGGGTTTCTCTGTGTAGCTTTGTGCCCTTTCCTGGAACTCACTTGGTAGCCCAGGCTGGCCTCGAACTCACAAAGATCCACCTGGTTCTGCCTCCCTAATGCTGGGATTAAAGGCGTGCGCCACCACCGCCCGGCTAACATTATTTTTTTAAGAAGCATAAATATTTATTTGTAATAAAGGAGTTTGTGTACAGTGTTGAAAATCTACAACTTCTTGTTAAATTTACATTTCAAGCAAAGATTATTGTGGAGGATGATGTGTCCCAAAAGTCCAGAGTCCATCAAGCTTGGTTTCTTTCACTTTCAGCCATCTGTGCACTCGTTCATTCAACCCACACTCACTTGTGTGTGCAAGAGGCTCACAGCGTCGGCAGAACTGAAGCGGCACAAGAGAGGCTCACAGAGAAGTCCTCGCTTCTCTCTAAGCGTGTGGGAAAATTGCTCGCAGTCATCCATCAGAGCTGTCTGTGGCCTCCCAGAAAACACTCACATTTGGACTCACCACACAGAGCCCCCAGAAGAATGCTGCGTCAGACGACAAAGTATTCTGACTGCCTCCTAGGGCTCCTCCAGCCTGAGCCTGGGAGAACGACCAAGTCTGACTGGTGTTTCTTTGAGACAGTCTCCCACAGCCCAGGTTGATTGCTGCCTCACTGTGTGGCAGAAGATGACCTGGAACTCCTGATGACCTGCCTCCACCTCACAAGTTGAGATTTCAGGCTTGTACCACACACACTTGAATATCTCTTGAAGGAAAATTCTAGACAGGCCAGGTTTTAGTTAAAGCGCTGAGACCGTAGGAAGTTCCCAAGCAGTCCTTTTCATTTTTTCCCCTAAGGCCCTAAGCAGAGTCCATTCTACAGTGACACTCATTTGATACCAAATACAGCAGACTTAAAGCAAAAGGGGCCTGGGAGATTGGCAGAGCCAGACTCCATTGTCCAGACGAGAGAAGAGGCTCCAAGATAATGTCAACGGCTTCATAGCCGTTCTGGGTTCTCAGAAGTGAGAAGAGGTGGGTGAGGACGGCCTCACCCCACCCCCATTTGCTCTGCGTCCAAAAGGATGAGTAGTTTTGCCTAGCAGAGTTGAAAAGGCCAGCTAACATTGTGCTGGAGAGTAAAAATGAAAGTGAATGCAGTGTTCGCAGAACAGAGGTTGGCCACCTTCTCAACCCCTGAGAATGTACAAGCAGAGAGGAGACAGGGGTCTGTGCCCTGAATTCACCGACCCCGGGCCGCTCCTGCAGGTGTAGGATATACCTCACCAGGCAGAACCCTCCAGAATGGCCCCTTGTCTCCTTGCTTTTTTTCCCGACCCCTCACCCCCAGGGTTCCCAAACATTAGACTTCCCCATTTGTGAAAGGTGGAATTTGGGCAGTTCTGTTTTCTAGTTGACTTTCAGCTCTATGAAATGGGTGTGCAGGGCTGAACTGAAACCTCCAGACACGGGAGTTCCCACCCTCCCCTTAACTCCCCTCCGACTCCTTCTGCCGTCCCACCCTCAGTCGCCCCGCCAGTGGTGTGACCGGGGAGCTGGACGTAGAGACAAGCGGAATATCTGTGTGCTCTTGCACCCTCCAGGGCACAGCAGGGCACCCTACTGTTCTGCTGAGCGCTCATCAGCACAAGCATTCCACCAAGACAGCACAGACAGACAAGGCCGGCCATAAGGCAGTGAGAAGGAAAAGGAGCCCCTCACCCCAGGGTCTGGGGAAGCCTCTTGCCAGCTGAAGGTAAAGAATTCTAGCACAGGGGCTGGAGAGACGGCTCAGTGGTTGGGAGCACTGGCTGCACTTCCAGGGGACCTGGGTTCAATTCCCAACACACACGGCAGCTCACAACTGTCTGTAACTCCAGTTCCAGAGGATCGAAAAGGTTCACACAGACATGGACGCAGTTAAAACACCGATGTGCATAAAATTAAAAACAAGACAAAAACAAACAAACAGAATTCTAGCACCAGTGGTTAAGAGCATTGTTGCTCTTCCAGAAGACCTGAGTTCAATTCCCAGCACCCACACCAGGCAGGCGATTCACAAAGTGCCTGTGGCTCCAGCTCTAGGGGATGTGATCCACTCTTCTAACATCTCACCTCACATACACATGGCTTATCCTTCCCCTGAGCTCCTCTCTTTCAAAAAACCCAAGTTTTCAAATCTACAATGAAGTCTTTGCTTCAGCTGGGAATGAACACATCTTTGATTCCAGATGTGATATTTTCCCTCCAGGCATTTAGCTAAGGAGGGGCAGGGGGAGATGGGCTCTGTAACCTCAGTGCTGTCTCTCCATTTAGACAAAGCAGAGATGCTTTGGGCTGAGCTCCTGCATTGGACACCAGCAGAATACATCAATCACTCATAGGAAATGCCCCAAAGTCAAACTGTAATGATGGAGTCCCAAGCTCTTCCAGAAAACAGGGCTTTGGCTCCAGGGCCAGTGAATAGGGGATCCCCATGCTCTAAGGCTTAGAGAGGAACCCAAGCTACCACCCAGGGTTCACATATTTCGAAAAGCTCCTCTTGAGCTATTGCCCTGTGAAATGAATGCCCCTTCTATTTTTACCTCCCTGCCCCCTCCTGTGAATCAAGGTTACACTTTTCCCAGGTAGCTGCAAACTCCCATGACTATCTACTGATATTCCTGCTTTCAATTCCCAATTGCTGAGATGACAGGTGTGTCACCATGCTTGGCTACCGGAGCCTTTTTTCCAGACAGACTCTCACCCTGTAGATTAGGGTGCTGCTGAGACTCACAGCAATCCTCCTGCATAGGCCTCTCAGGTATTGAGATAACAAGCATGAGCCACTACCCTGAGCTTGCTTTTTTTCTTCCTTTCTCTATTTTTCTTTTTCTTTTTTTGAGACAGGGTCTCACTCACTATGCAGCCCTGGCCTTGAACTCCTAGAAATCTCACCTGCCCCTGCGTCCCAAACGCTGGGATTAAAGGTATTAGGGTCCTAGAGAAGTCCTGTAAAAGACCACCAGACCAGAGGTAGGCAGATGTCTGTGAGTTTGAGGCCAGCCTGGGCTACAGAGTGAATTCTAGGAAAGGCTCCAAAGCTACACAGAGAAACTCTGTCTCAAAAAAAAAAAAAAAAAAAAAAAAAAAAAAAAAAACAGGCAGTGGTGGTGCATGCCTTTAATCCCAGCACTCGGGAGGCAGAGCCAGGCAGATCTCTCCGAGTTCGAAGCCAGCCTGGGCTACAGAGTGCGTTCCAGGATAGGCGCAAAGCTACACAGAGAAACCCTGTCTCAAAAAATCAAAACAACAACAACAACAAGACCACCATACACAATGCAATCAACAAGAGCGTTTATTATCTCGAGAATAAAGGTACCAGTTTGCAGGCTCTTTTATACACAACTAAAGGAATTTTAAAAGCAGTAGAATCATTCTACCTAGGATTGGCTTAAGCAAGTGGCAATCATATTAGTACATTCCTAATTGGTTGAGGCTAGCAGGGGTGGGCTAAGGCTCTAGCTTTTCCATTCTTGGACAAGTCTGGAAAAGTCTCAGGCTTTGTCCTTATTTGGTTATTACCTGTGGCGGGGCATGGGGTGGGGGTGGGTTGTTGACCCAGGCTGTATACAGCTCCCCTGTTTCAAGAGGCAGGAACTGAGGCCTAGTTCTTAACTGAGTTATTAGGGGCCTGTCATGGTATTTGCCTGGCCTTCTGGAAAGGCTTCACTTTGCTCTCATCTATAGGATGAAGTCAGTCACTTGGCACCGACTTGGATATCCTTAGTTTTGTTGTTGTTTTGAAACAGGATCTTATTATGAACTCTTGGCTGACTTGATTCACGGAGATGCACCTGCTTCTGCCTCCTGAGTCTTGGGATGCAAGGTTGAAGGCATGGGATACCATGCCCAGCTGTCCTTTTGGATTGTTTTGTCCTGTGATTTTGTTTTATGTGTGTGTGTGCCTGTGTGAGCCACAGCATTCCTTCCTGGGAAGGTCGGAGGACAGCTTTCAAGAGTCTGTTTTCTTTCACCTTATAGAAGCAGGTTCTCTCTCTCTCTCTCTCTCTCTCTCTCTCTCTCTCTCTCTCTCTCTCTCATTTACTTATTTATTATGTATACAGTGCTCTGTCTGCATGTATGCCTGGACACCAGAAGAAAGCACCAGATCTCATTACAGATGGTTGTGAGCCACCATGTGGTTGCTGGGAATTGAACTCAGGACCTCTGGAAGAGCAGTCAGTGCTCTTACCACTGAGCCATCTCTCCAGCCCAGCAGGGTCTCTCTTGCTGTACTGCCACTCTGTGTACTCCAGAATAGCTGGCCCATGAGCTTCTGGGAAATGCTGGGGTCTCCACCTCCCAACTCGCCCCAGGAGTACTGAGATTATAGAGACACGCCAAGGCATCCAGCTTTTTATGGGTTCTAGAGAGTCAGCTCAGGTCATCAGGCTCGCACAGCAAACAAATGCCTTTCTCTGCTGAGAGCCATGTCCCTGGCCCTCCCTGATCTGTTTTCACTGTCCAGTCCTCCCAAGCTCCCAGTCACTGTGTTACGTGACTCGATCCTAAGATAGTCCAGACAAGTCACCTTCTGGAATGTTCCCCCATACGGCTTCTGTCAACTGCTTTCTCATGGTTATTCATCTAACTATAGCAGACTGAGCTGTGGATGTGGATGACTCCTGGAAAAGCTTCTGCCTGTTCAAGGAAGGAGACTGAAAGAAATAAAAGAAATAAAAAGGAAAGGAAACGTGCCTGCTCCTAGGTGTGGTGAAGGAGAAGATTTATTGTAGATATGTGGGAAAGCACAGCCAGAGGCAGGGACCTCTGGGAGCGTCCAGAGAGGACAGGACTGAGCTGGGTCACGTGAGGAGGGGGGAGAGAGGGGGACCGGGTGCAGCTGCCAGGAGGCCCAAAGGTACAGAGAGAGCAGGGAACCAAAATGGTTGGATTATGTAGGGAAGGGAAGCCCAGTCCATGGGATGGAGAGTTCAGGGTAAGGAAGGTGGATATGCCAGCCAGGAGGGCCCTGTAACAGGTGGAGTCTGAGGGATGCAGGGAGAACCTGGTGGCCAGCATCGGCTTTGGTATGTTAAATAGACACCTCGGCCACTGTCCCAGGTTTGAAACCTAACAGAGACCACCCCACCGTGGGCAAGGGGAGGGAGCATGGTAGACCAGGACTTAACTTTTCAGATACTAGCCTCAGTTCAGGCTTCTGCTGCCCAGCCTGTCTGCTCTCAATCTGGAGACTCAAAGCACTTTTGCTTTCTCACACAGGAAGTAAACCCTGGTGGTTTGCTTGCGCTGCCTGTGTCCTGGTGAGAACCCGCCTCAGAGACCACAAGAATTCGGACTGCTGCTAGAGTTGGGATGAGAGGAGACTTGGGAGGAGGCATGTTTCCCCATCCCTAATAGGTACCTGTCCTTTTATAGCAGGAGCAAGAGAATCCTGGAAATAAACTGTGTCTGTAGTAGCTGATTAATTAAAACCTCAATGACTGTGGAGCGTGTGGGATGCTGCAGGTCCAGAGTCTAATTACAATTTATCTTGGCCTATCTTTAGTCCACTAAATAGCCATTCCTTGACCCCTTGGTCACATCCCTAACATTATGATAAACAGATAAAACCCTTTGGACTATCTTAACCAAAACCTATTCTGCACTAATCAAAGGCTTAAGAATGCTACCAGATAGCAGCTGAGGCATGTAGCCAAGAGTTCTCTGATGTTTCCATCAATGTATTTTATTTTATTGTAGGTTTTCTTTTTCCGAGACAGGGTTTCACCGTGTAGCTTTGCGCCTTTCCTGGATCTCCCTCAGTAGACCAAGCTGGCCTCGAACTCACAGAGATCCGCCTGGCTCTGCCTTCTGAATGCTGGGATTAAAGGCATGCGCCACCACTGCCCGGCTTATTGTAGGTTTTTTGAAACAGAATCTCTCTGTGTAGTCCTGGCTATCCTAGAACTCAATATATAGACCAGACTGGCCTTGAACTCAGGTCTACCTGCCTCTGCTTCCTGAGTACTGGAGAAAAAATGTACAATCAATCCCTTGTATATGATGTCACATAGTCACATACTTGCCTCCAATTTGTTCTTTCTCTTTATATTATATTATTATTAATTATTATTAGAGGGGTTGTGGCTGAGGCTGGAGCCCAGGGCCTCTGGCACTTTAAGTAGGAAGTGAGACCTATCTCTGAGCAGCACCCAGGCCTGATTCACTTCCTGTTTCAGATGCTGTGTCTTGTCTCTCCGAAGTGTGAAGGTCAGAGCCAGGGCCCTAGCAGCTTCCAAAGCTAGTTTCGGCCACTCATCCTCAACACACCAATTAAACAGGCAAGTAACAGCAGGAAGCAGAGAAAGATGAACTCAGTGTGGCCACAATGGGAAAAGGGACACACAAAAGGGTCCCATAACCCCCCAGGACTATTTTCAGGGTACTGAAACAAGGTTTGGGGGTGGCTTGTTTGAGACAGGGTCTCATAGCTCTTGCTGTCCTGGAACTTGCTACATAGGCTAAGCTGGACTCAAACTCACAGAAATCCACCCTCCTCTGCCTCCCCAGTGCTGGGATGGAAGGCGTGCTCCACCACACCGCTTGAGGTTTGGGTTAAAGTACAGGACAAGAGGTGAGCACAGCTAAAGAGTCAGGTGTGGTGTGGTGTGGTCCCGCCCACACTGGCCCATCATTATCTCAGCTCAGGAGTCAGGACCGACACATGTACCAGGCCTCCAGCCTTCCCCTTCTCTTATGGAATTCCTGGGAAACTTTAATCCTTCGGAGTCCTTTCTTTTGTCAGTGGATAGGGCACAGGCCAGAATGGCTTCACACTGCTGCCTGAAATGGCCTGAGTTGTTCTTTTAAGAGACCTCTACTCAGGCAAGGTTGGATTCTTACTTGTTTGTTTTTCAAGACAGGGTTTCTCTACGTAACACCCTTGGCTGTCCTGTAACTCACTCTGTAGACCAGGCTGGCCTGGAACTCAGAGATCTGCCTCCTGCCGCTGCCTCCTAAGTGCTGGCATTAAAGGCATGTGCCACTACTGCCCAGCTTGGATTCTTGATTTTGAAGAAAAAGAATTTCAGAACAAGCCAGCATGGAATTATCAAAAGGAAACGTAAAAGAAAACATTTTTTTTGAAGATTTATTTATTTTACATGTATGAGCGTTTCGCCTGCATGTCCGGGTACCACATGCCTGCAGTGCCCGTAGAGGTCGGAGGAAGGTGTGGGACCCCCTGGAACTAGAGTTACAGATGATTGTGAGCCCCATGTGGGTGCTGGGAACCAAACCCAGGTCCTCTTCAAGAGCAGTAAGTGTTCTTAATGCTGAGCCTTCGATCTCAGATCTCACCCCACTTTAGGAAAGTTTAACATCTACCAGGGACTATGAGAGAGAGAGAGAGGAGCTGGGCAGTGGTGGCACACGCCTTTAATCCCAGCACTCGGGAGGCAGAGCCAGGCGGATCTCTGTGAATTCGAGGCCAGCCTGGGCTACCAAGTGAGTTCCAGGAAAGGCACAAAGCTACACAGAGAAACCCTGTCTCGAAAAAACCAAAATAGAAAAAAAAAAGAGAGAGAGAGAGAGAGGAATGCAGGGGAAGGAAAGACGCTCTCCTAAAGAGTGTGTGGGCTGTCCAGAGCTATCCCTCAAGTATTTTGGTTGTTGTTGTTAGGACACAGGGTCTCATTACGTAACTCTGGCTGGCCTGGGACTAATCATGTAAACCAAGCTGCACTCACAGAGACCTCCGGGCCTTTACCCAGAGCACTGTGCTGGGCCAGCCCCTCAGGATCTTCGCAGTGCTTATGTAGTTGGTTTTGGTGGCTGCTGAAGTCACATCTTGAAACTAAGGAACTTAAGTGAGATCTTGGGTCCCCCCAGTGCACTGGCTGGGGTGACAGCTGAGCAGACATTCCCTGCAGGGTGCCCAGGACTCAGTGTTTTTACTAAGAAGCAGAGTTTTGAGTTTTGTTGCGAAATTCATAGAAGTTTGTGGCTCACACATGCTTCGTGGCCTTAAGTATGCTTCATGGCTATTTTTGTTGTTGTTGTTGTTGTTTTATAATTGTGAGTGTGTGTGGATGTGTTTTGCTCCCCTACTAAAAACTCTACCTTTAGCCGGGCAGTGGTGGTGCACACCTTTAACCCAGCACTCAGGAGGCAGAGGCAGGAGGATCTCTGTGAGTTCAAGGCCAGCCTGGGCTACAGAGTGAGTTCTAGGAAAGGTACCAAAACTACACAGAGAAACCCTGTCTCAAAAACAAAAACAAACAACAACAACAAAAAAAAAACCTTTATCTATCTATCTATCTATCTATCTATCTATCTATCTATCTATCTAGTTTTTCCAGACAGGATTTCTCTATGTAGTACTAGTCCTGACTATCCTGGAACTCACTCTGTAGACCAAACTGGCCTTGAACTCACAGAGATCCACCTGCCTCTGCCTCCCAAGTGCTGGGATTAAAAGTGTGTGTCACCACTACCTGGCTAGAATAAACCTTTATTTGAAAAAAAAAAAAGGTAGGGTGGTGGTGCATGCCTTCAATCCCAGCACTTGGGAGGCAGAGGCAGGCAGGTATCTGCAAGTTCAAGGACGGCCTAGTCTACAGAACTAGTTCCAGGATAGCCAGGGCTATACAGGGAAACCCTGACTTTCAAAACAAACAAACAAAAAAGTAAAAAATAAACCTTTGTGATGAAGTTCAGTGCATCAGGGTGGTATGGCCATAGAAAAATAAATAAATCTTTTCAAAAAATGTCCTCTCTATTTCCAAATCTATGTGCAATTTAATTTTTTTTGTTTTGTTTTACTGAGACAGAGTCTCACTATGTACCCTAGAATGTAGACAAGGCTGGCCTTGAACTCACAGAGATCCACCTCCCTATGCCTCTAAACACTGGTAATCAAAGATGTATACCGCCATACCCAAACAGCAATTCAATTTTTTAAAAAAGTTTTATTATTAAGAAATTTTTTATTCATTTTACATACCAACCACAGATCCCCCCTTCTTCTTGCCCCCCAAGTCTTCCCCTTAACCCACCTTCCATTTCCACCTCCTCCAAGTCAAAGTCTCCCTTGGGGAGTCAGCAAGCCTGGTACATTCAATTGAGGCAGGTCCAAGCCCCTCCCCCTGCACCAAGGCCACACAAGGTGTCACACCTCAGGCACTAGGCTCCAAAAAGCCGGCTCCTGCACCAGGGACGGGTCCTGATCCCACTGCTTGCAGGCCCCCCAAACAGTTCAAGCTAAACAACTGTCGCGCCTATGCAGAGGGCCTAGTCCAGTCCCACTCGGGCTCCACAGCCCGAGTTCATGCTTTTCCACTAGTTTGGCGGCCATCTCTGCATGTATTCCCATCATGATCTCAATGTCCCTTGCTTATAGAATCCCTCCTCTCTCTCATCGATTGGACTCCTGGAGCTCGGCCTGGCACCCGGCCGTGGATCTCTGTATCTGCTTCCATCAGTTACTGAAGTCACTGGATGAAGGCTCTATAATGACAGTTAGGATAGTCACTAATCAGGTTACTGGAGTAAACCAGTTCAGGCACCCTCTCCTCTATTGCCAGTAGTCTAAGGTGGGATCATCCTTGTGGATTCCTGGGAACTTCCCTAGTACCCTGTTTCTCCCTATTCCCATGATATCTTTATTTATCATGGCATCTCTTTCCTTTTTCTCCCATTCTGACCCTGTTCCAGCTCGAACCTCCTGTTCCCCTATGTTCTCATTCCCCATACCTTGCCCTCCACTACCCCCCTCACCCCCAGTTTGCTCTTGTAGATTTCATCTATTTCTCAACAATTCAATTTTTTTTTTTTAAACAAGACACCAAGAACAAATAAATAAAAAGATGCTTGGAAGCTGGGCGGTGGTGGCACACGCCTTTAATCCCAGCACTCGGGAGGCAGAGGCAGGTGGATCTTTGTGAGTTCGAGGCCAGCATGGTCTACAGAGCAAAATCCAGGAAAGGTGCAAAGCTACACAGACAAACCCTGTCTCAAAAAAAACAAACAAATAAAAAGATGCTTGGAGGTACACACCTGCATCTTAGCAGTGGGGAGGGTAAGGCAGGAGGATCCTAAATTTCAGCCCAGCCTGAGCTAAACAGTAAGACACCGTCTTAAAAAAGAAAAAGAATTTCCTAGCTGAGTGTTGGTGGCACATGCCTTCAATCCTAACACTTGGGAGGCAGAAGCAGTTGGATCTGTCTGAGTTCAAGGCCAGCCTGGTCTACAGAATGAGTTCCAGGACAGCCAAGGCAACAGAGAAACCTTGTCTCAGGGAGGCAGGGAAGGGGGGATGGGGAGAGAGAGAGAGGGAGAAAGAGAGAGAGAGACTGAGACAGAGATAGAGAGAGAAAGAGAAGGAAGGAAGAAAGGAAGGAAGGAAGGAAGGAAGGAAGGAAGGAAGGAGGAAGGAAGGAAGGAAGGAAGGAAGGAAGGAAGGAAGGAAGGAAGGAAGGAAGGAAGAGAGAGACAAAAGGTGACTTCTATAGTGGGTCTCATACACACTGCTGGAAAGGTCCTGTCCCAATCCCCCACATGAACATTTGGTGACATACACAGTAGACTGAACAAGAAGGGTCTGACTCCCTCACAATTCTGTGTGACCTAGAAGGGCTCACATGGCATCACACAAAGTACATTTTTGTGGTCAGCAATAAAATCTTAAGAATCTTTGAGTCACAAGGACTTGCTTCTGACCTCAGAATCAACATCATTCAATGAAGAGAGTGGTTCCTGTTCCAGACTTCAAGAAAGATGCAGAAAGGATGAGGATGCTGACCTCTACCTGACCCTACACAGAGCTGATAGCAGGGCAAGACTAGAGGTTCTTCTCCACTCCTGGAAACAGGAGTCTTCCACAGCCTCTGTGCTGGGGCGTAAGTCTGTCTGGTCTGCTCAAGCAATAACATCAGCTTTAATAAATTAAGGAGAAGGGGGCTGCAGATGTCTCAGTGATTAAGAACACTGACTATGTGAAGGGGCCTCAAAACAGCTTGACCACACAGCAGCCATGATAGGCTTAGGGGCCTAAACACAGCTTCTGTGACAGGCTTACTGGCAGGCAACACCCAGACCCAGGAAAAGCCTTAAGCTGATACCACCCAGGGATCTACCCAGGGGTGAGGAAGTACCTGACATCCCAAACATTTCAACCATTAGATAAGGTGGCCAGATGTCCTTGAGCCTAGCACACACCTATTTTTTGTTTTACAGATACCCCCAACAATTGTCAGCTAATCAGTGTCCTGGACTCTGGAAATCCCCTCACCCCAACCTCTGCTATGATAAAAACTCTGCCCCACCTGAGTTCAGGGCTCTCTGCTCTCACTACTGTGTTGGACAGACAGAGGGACCAGGCTCTGGAGTTTGAAATAAGCGCTCTTTGCTTTTACAAGCAGGATTTGTTCTCCATGGTGGTCTTTTGGGGGTCCCCGAGATCTGGGCATAACAACTACTCTTCCAGAGGATCTAGATTTGTTATCCACTCAACATGATAGTGAACAACTACTGTAACTCCAGTTCCAGGGGGATCTGAACCCCTCTTCTGGTCTGTTTGTACACCAGGCACACATGTGGTGCACAGACATGCATGCAGACAAAACACTCCAATGCATAAAATAAGATGAAACCGAGTCCCGGTGTCTTTTATTATTTTATATTATGTATATGGGTGTGTAAGGAACATTTAAGACCTAGGGTGAACAACCCTGGTCAGGGGTGATAAGCAATAGAATGACGTAAATAAACCACCAATGGAGTAGTGATTAGCTATGTGTGGCAGTAGTGATAACCTACTACTAGACTAGACTAGAAACCTAGCCAGAAAGGGGTATAAAGAAAGGAGGAAGCCTCAGACACGACCAACAGAGCTCGTCAGACCCTCGAGTGAGCTGACTCTCCTCTGCCAGAGATGTGAGATCCTGTCCTCAGCTCAGGTGAGGTTGACCACAGGAAGGCTGACCCGAGATCCAGAGGAACTAGGGAGTCCGGGCCTGTACACCCAGAGAGGTATTCCTGCTTCCACTTGGAAGACAGGATAAATATTGCTTGTAATCTTACTGTGTGAATAAATGAGTGTAATGGCAAGTCTGAATCAAGAAGTGATTATCCCTCCCCTGTAAGTGGGGTATGTGCTCACCACAGGGTGCATGTATGTCTGTGTACCGCACACATGCCTGGTTCCTGAGGAGGCAGGAGATGGTGTCAGGTTCCCTGAAACTGGAGCCATGGACAGTTATGAGCCATCACAAGGGTGCTGAGTATTTAACCTGGGTCTTCACCTCTGCAAGAGCAATATGTGCTCTTAACCACTGAGCCATCTCTCCAGCCCCTCTCCGCTTTTCAAATTATGTGTATCATTGTGTGTGGGTTTGTGTTCATGCACTGGCTGAACGCTGGACATGTATGCTGAGAATCGAACTCAGGTCCTATGGAAAAGAAGTATTCATTATTTTATTTTTTTGTTTTTTCCGAGACAGAGTTTCTCTGTGTAGTTTTGTTGCCTGTCCTGGATCTCGCTCTGTAGACCAGGCTGGCCTCAAACTCACAGAGATCCACCTGCTTCTGCCTCCAGAGTGCTGGGATTAAAGGTGTGTGCCACCGCCGCCCGGCCAAAGTATGCATTCTTTTTTTTTTCCGGCTTTTCATTTTTTAAACATTTTATTTTATTTTTGAGACAGGATTTCTCTGTGTAGCTTTGCGCCTTTTCCTGGATCTTGCTCTGTAGACCAGGCTGGCCTCAAACTCACAGAGATCCACCTGCTTCTGCCTCCAGAGTGCTGGTATTAAAGGTGTGTGCCACCGCCGCCCGGCCAAAGTATGCATTCTTTTTTTTTTTTTTTTTTCCGGCTTTTCATTTTTTAAACATTTTATTTTATTTTATTTTCGAGACAGGGTTTCTCTGTGTAGCTTTGCGCCTTTTCCTGGATCTTGCTCTGTAGACCAGGCTGGCCTCGAACTCACAAAGATCCTCCTGTCTCTGCCTCCCGAGAGAAGTATGCATTCTTAATTGCTGAGCTTTCTCTCTCCAGAGCCCCGATTTTCAGGTGGGGTCACCTGAGCCCTGCTCATATCACCTCTGTTGGTAGAAGGCCTGTGAACTGGAAGGACTATATGCTGAGAACTTCCGGGGTGTAAGTGGCTCCAGCAAGGACGGGACATATGCCACCCTGGGTAAGGGTGACACTGTTGTCCTCAGAGAACTGCCACTGCCACAGCTGCCTCCAAAAGTTTTTAATTTTTATTGTTTTTTTCCTTGAGATTGGGTCTCATATAGCCATGACCGGTTCTGGTTCTGAGCTCTTGCCTCCAGGTGCTGGGATTCCAGGGGTAGGGGCCACACCCAGCTCAAAGACATTCTTTTATTTTCTCTCTCTCTCTTTTTTTTTAAAAAATGTGTATAGGTGTTTTGCCTGCATACATACTTGTGCCTGGTGCCCTCAGAGGCCTAAGAGGATGTAGAATCCTGTGAGGCTGGAGTTACAGACAGTTGTGAGCCGCCATGTGGGTGCTGAAAATTGAACCTGTGTCTTCTGGAAAAGCTGTAAGTGTTCTTAACCACTGAGCCATCTCTCCAGCCCCTCAAAGACATTGTTAATTCAGACATAACAGATGGAGTCTGCCGATAATTCATGAGACATTATGACATCCTAAAAACAGACTTATTTGAGCACATAAGAATTTTACCTCAGAGGTTAACAGTACTGGCTGCTCTTCCAGAGCACCTGGGTTCAATTCCTAGCACCGACGGCATCTCACAACTGTCTATAACTCAAGTTCCAGGGGATCTGACACCTTCACACAGACAGACAGACATGCAGGCAAAACACCAATGCGTGTAAAACAAAAATAAGTTATTTAAAAGAGAGAGAAACCTGGGCGACAGTGGTGGCACAAGCCTTTAAGCCCAGCATTAGAGGGGCAGAGGCAAGTGGATCTCAGTGAGTTGGAGGCCAGCCTGGGCTACAGAGTGAGTTCCAGGAGAGCCAGGACTGTTATATAGAGAAGCCCTCTCTTGAAAAAGCTAAAAAATAAAATAAAATAAAATGCAAGAGAGAGAAAGAGCCAGGCAGTGGTGGCGCACGCCTTTAATCTTAGCACTCAGGAGGCAGAGGCTGGTGGATCTCTGTGAGTTTGAGGCCAGCCTGGTCTACTGATCTGGAGAGTAACTTTCAGGACAGCCAGAGCTCCACAAAGAAAACTTGTCTCAAAACAACAACAATAACAAACAAACAAAAAACAAACAGAAAAAGACAAAAAGAAAGAAAGGAAGGAAGAATTCTATGGGAGGACAGCCAAGTCCAAAAGGAGTCTCAGAACAGGAAGGTCCTGTTTCCCTTAATTTGGTACTTTTCCTTACCTCAGAGTAAAAATAGTTTTAAAGTGGGAAAATTACAGCCACTGTGTTGCTCACTCATGAGAATGAAGTCACAATGGTCTCATTGTTAGGGTGCCAAGGTGACAAGTGATAAAGCCCAACGATGACTCTCCTCCTCTCCTCAGGTGATCCCAGCACCTGAAAAGAACACCTACATTGCAAGATGCTCCTGCTAGGCTAATGTGACTGACTCTCCTGGTCACCAGCACAGAGCTTCAACGCCATTCCAGCCTTACCCTGCCTGCTCAGGCTCCCCCAAACTGTCAATCAACTGGGCAGTGTGCACCGCACATAACTCCAGCCTGCGGTGTGGCAGTGGAGGGTACCAAAAGGACTGGAGATCCACAACTTGCCGATGCCTATACAGGCATGGGGGGAGGGGGGCGATGGGAGGTGGTGGTGGTGTTGACCTGTAGGGTCTGTGGGGATGCAAGACCAGCTTTCCTGGATAGATGGAGCCTGATCCCAGCTACCCTGGGACAGGCTACATTTCTGTGGGGTGGGGTGGGGTGGGGGTGGGCCTTTAGGGAGCTCAGGACACAGATCACCTACACTGGAGAGTGTCATGGATTCTAGAGCAGACAGGATAAGGTAGGAATTGTATTCTCAGAAATAGAATCTCAGGTCAGGGCTTTAGGCCAGCATTCCTGCGGCCAAACCCTGTCAGCCATGAAACTAAGGAAGCCAGGTGGAAGGGGGAGTATAATTAGGAGTTTCTGGAACTTTTTTGTAGCTTAAGTATTTCTGTGTCCACACGGCTCCCGCAGCTGCTCAACCCAATTAAACACACGGAGACTTATTTTACTTATAAACTGCATGGCCGTGTCAGCCTCCTTTTTTTTTTTTTTTTTTTTTTTTTTTTGTTTTTTTGAGACAAGGTTTCTCTATATAGCTTTGTGCCTTTCTTGGAACTCGCTTTGTAGACCAGGCTGGCCTCGAACTCACAGAGATCCACCTGCGTCTGCCTCCTGAGTGCTGGCCTTCTTGCTATCTAGTTCTTACATCTTAAATTAGCCCATTTCTATTAATCTGTAAGTTGCCACGTGGCTCGTGGCTTACCGGGTATCTTACATCATGTTTCTCATGGCAGCGTCTCTCCCTGCCTCAGCCTTCCACTTCCCAGCATTCTCCTCTCTCCTTGTCCTGCTTATACTTCCTGCCTGGCTACTGGGCAATCAGCACTTCATCAATCAATCATCCACAGCGCGCATATGTGTGTGTGTGTGTGTGTGTGTGGTGGTTAAATACAGGGTCCCACACGTGCTAGGCCCCTGGACCTAGTCCTTTCCTCTCTGTTGCTTTCTCCTTCCTTGTCTCCTTTTCTATCTTTCCTGTGATGGGGGTCTCATGTAGTCTAGACTAGCTTCAACCTTCCTATATAACTAAGGATTACCTTGAACTTCTGATCCTGTGGCCTTTAATATGAAACAGCTATAAACAATGAATTCTTACCACCTTGTTGCTGAGACACTGGTGTGCCTGAAGCCAGGCTCTGCTGTTGTAGGGGGCTGGGGAGGCATATCTCCTGTGGATACTGGCCTAAGAGACAGAGCTGAATCCAGGGTCCCACCACTGCTTCAAAGGGAATAAGAGTTCATTCTGAGCCGGGCGTGTGTGTGTGTGTGTGTGTGTGTGTGTGTGTGTAACATAATAAGCAAAACTTAAAGTTTAGCCAGGTGGTGGTGGTGCACCCCTTTATTCCCAGCACTCAGGAGGCAGATCTCTGTGAGTTCAAGGCCAGCCTGGTCTACAGAGTGAGTTCTAGCCAGGTCTACATATAGAAATCATGTCTCAAAAAAAAAAAAAAAAAAAAAAAAGAAAGAAAGAAAAAGAAAAACTAGAACATAGACTCGGTTTGCCCGAATGTCATGTCCCAGGTGGAAATAGTTGCATGAACTTTTATAGCGACCAATCAAAACACTATAAATCAATGCATTTACCAAATGCATGCATAGGCAGGGACATCAGGTTGGACAATTCCAGCAAAGGGGGACATCTCTGCTCTAGTCTCATGCTAGCGGATCTGATGACAGCTGTGGCCTTTGGGTTGGTGGGAGCTGATGATCTATGATCTAGATTAGTGCACCCCAAAGGTTTTGAAACGGACACTCAGGAGCTGTTTTCACTGAAAAGTGTTGATTTTTCACTTTGGCCCCTGAACGAATGAATGGAGGAGATCTGGGCATGGTGGCTCACACCTGTATGTAATCCTAGCACTTGGAAGGCTGAGGCAGGTGGATCATTGAGTTCTAGGCCAGCCTAGGCAACACAATGAGACACCCCCCTCCCCCTGTATCACAAAAACAAAACAAAACTAAGTTGTTTTTTTTTTCCTGTATGTTTGCTTGCTTTGTTTCTGCGAGACAGGGTAGCTAGGACTGTCCTGAGACTTACTAAGGGGACTAAGCTGGTCTTGGACTCAGAGTGTCCTCCTGTCTCTGCCTGCTGAGTGCTGGGATTAAAGGCCTGTGCCAACACCTAGACCACGCCTAGACCTGAAACAAAACAGTGAGCCATCGCTTCATTTTATATTCATGCCTTTTGCATTGGCTGAAGGCACAGATAAACAGAGATAAACATGTCCTAAAGCTGAGGTCACCTTGATGAAGGCAATTTTCCCACAAGGGTGAGGCTGCACCCTAGAGCAGAAGTGATCATCTTGTAGGAATCACATGACCCTTCCCAAGTGAAGATAGGAAGAAGCTTTTTTTTGGACCACCTTGTAGAACTGAGGCGGTGATGGGCAGGACCGTCTGTGACTGGAACTGCTTAATGTGCAGATCTTTTCTCCTCCAGCTCCTCCTCCACTTAAACCTAAAACCCATGTCAGCCCTGAAGATGGACTTGTAGGCCACGGGCCCTTTTGCCTGCTCCCCTGGTTTCTGCGGCCACACTGAACAAATCTCTGTATGTCACCACTGCTTCCCTCTTTAATTGATGTATAGGACAGGGCCAGCCTCGCTTGCGGAGGCTGCTGAGCCTGTTCTTTTGTCCAAAAAACGCAGTCAAATCTTTTTTGTTTATTTTGAGACAGGGTCTCTCTTGTGTAGCCCTGGCTGTCCTGGAACTGACTATGTAGACCAGGCTGGCCTTGAACTCAGAGATCTGCCTCCTGAGTGCTGGATAAAAGGCCTGCGCCACCACATCCAGCCTTCAGTCACAGTCTTATCTGACCATCATTAGGATGTCAAGTCAGATATGGGGGTGGATGACAACTGGCTATTCAGAGATAACAGTTTTGGCTCTGGATTTGCGACATTTTTAACTCTCCATAGTCAGGAAGTTCTACACTCAGTCCCCAGGCTCCAGACTCTTCTAACCAGGTGTGTCTTTTTCAGGGAATTTCAGCTCTTGAGTGGGTCTCTGCCTCTGGCTGGCTCAGCACTGACTCACCCAGACAACAGAAAGGGTCCTGGAGTAAGTCCCAGGGAGAATTAAGTCAAAAAGAGGCTTCAGCGATGGCCACTGGCTAGAGAGGAAGCCAAGCCGCGCCTCACTTAATGCATCCGGCTCCACCAGCATCTTTGTTTTAGTCTCCAGGGTCAATTGACACATCCTATTTAACAGGAGAAAAACAGTTTAAGTATGCACATATGCAGAATCCCACCAAAACCACAGCAAAGCAGGGCTGAAGGTTGGGGGTCAGTGTCCTTCCAGTGGGGGCCTAGAGACCGCTGGAGTCTGCAGAGAGAAGTTTGGGAGGCTAGAGAGAAGGGATTAAGGTGTGAATAAAGGATGTCTTGTCATGCAGATTGAAGTTGCCGGGTGATAAAATCGCTTGGAGCATTTCTTGAGGCAAGGATTTATAGTGGTGCAAATTTCCCTCCATCAGGGCGCCTTTCGTAGCCGCTCAGGCGGGACCAGATCAGGTGTGGAGCTCTCCAAGAGCTGTGTATGGGGGTTGTGGCACCCTGGAGAGGTCGATGGAAAAGAAGACGGGTTTACTTTTAAATAAATTAGGGGCTGGAGAATCACTTGCAGCTGATAACCTGAGTTCAATCCCTGGGTCACACCCTGGAAAGATAGAACCACTCCCCAAAGTTGTCCTTTGACCTGCACACTCAGAACTGTGTTCACACATATCACACACACACACACACACACACACACACACACACACCACAAATAAGCAAATAAATAAGCTTTATGTTGAAACGTCACTCAAAACAGGAGCGATCTCCCCATTCCTTAGAGCACTATGGGTACAAACCCTCCTCAGCTCCTGCTCTAGGGAGGCCAGCGTCTCTAGGCTGCCTCCCCACAGGGAAATGGTGAGGGATTTCTTTGCTCACACGGAAAAACACAGCTTCCTCAAAGGGATAAGAGACAGCTTATTCTAAAGTCAAATAATTAGTGGATGTGGTCTAGGAACACAGATTCAGTTTCCCCAAATACTAAGTTCTGACGGGGTAACAGTTTCAAGATGCTGTCATAGTAACAGAACAAAGGAAGAAAAAAGTCAGGACACTTTGAAAGACATGGATGTTAGTTAGTAGCTCACACCTTTAATCCCAGCACTTGGGAGGCAAAGCAGGAGGATCTCTGAGTTCGAGGCCAGCCTGGTCTACAGAGCTAGTTCCAGGACAGCCAAGACTACGCAAAGAAACCCTGTCTCAAAAAAAAGCAAAAATTAATAAATAAAATGCATGCATGGGGGCATCAGGTAGGCGAGACCCAGCAAAGCCAGAAGGCTGTCGAAGGCTTCATAGCTGATGTCACTTAGCCTTTGGTTTGGTGGAAGCTAGTGGTCTTGTTTGTGCATTCCGTAAGGATGCCAGGTCACACACAGAGGTGGCCACTGAACAGCTACAAGGTGGGCTAAAGACAGCCTAAGACTTTTGGCTCCCAACCTGGAACATGATTCCCACTCTCCATGCAAACAGAAGTTCTCACCCGCCAGTGGCTTTGTAGGACGCTCAGCACAGGGTGACTCTTCTGGAACTTCAGTTCACATCTTGATTTGCTTCAGAGACAGGTTCCCAGACAGCTGAGCAGTCCTCCCACTTCGCGGCCCTAGACTCTTACACACATCTGGAAAGGACCTTGGGTATTTCAAAAGAGGACAAGAGGAGAGAGAAGGACTCTATCCATAGATGTCCCGTGGGTGCTGGGAAGACACAGTCCCAGATCCGCCAACAACAGCCCAGGAGCCACCCTCCCACCTCAGGGATCTCTACTCAGAGAAACCAGGATCCTTGACTAAGATACAGAATAGAGTTTTCAGGACAGGCAGAGTGAAACAACATTGCCTAGTTTATTTCTATTCCTTTCTTTCTTTGGAAATCCTGGGGACTGAACTCAGGGCCTTGCATATACAAGTAAGAACTCTTTTTTAAAAAAATTAATTTATTTGTATTTTATGTACCCACATGTATGTCTGTGTGACTGGGTCTGTGACAAGCACATACCCCAGTTACAGGGAAGGAATAATCACTTCTTGATTCAGACTTGGTGTAATACTCACTTATTCACACAATAAAATTACAAACAATATTTATCCCATCTTCCAGGTGGAAGCAGGAATACCTCTCTGGGTGTACAGGTCCGGACTCCCCAGTTCCTCTGGATCTCGGGTCAGCTTTCCTGTGGTCAACCTCACCTGAGCTGAGGACAGGATCTCATGTCTCTGGCAGAGAGGAGTCGGCTCATCCGAGGGTCTGACGAGCTCTGTTGGTCGTGTCTGAGGCTTCCTCCTTTATACCTCTTCTGGCTAGGTTTCTAGTCTTATCACTACTGCCACACATAGCTTATCACTACTTCCATTTGTGGTTTATTTACGTCATTCTATTCCTTATCACTCCTGACCAGGGTTGTTCACCCTAGGTCTTAACATGTTCCTTACAGGGTCAGATCACCTGGAACAGGAGTTACAGACAGTTGTAAGCTGCCATGTGGGTGCTGGGATTTGAACTCAGGTACTCTGGAAGAACACCCAGTACTCTTAATCCTCTGAGCTATCTCTCCAGCCCCACAAGTAAGAACTCTTATCCCTGAGCTACGTTCCTGGTGCTGGCTAGTTTATAAGATAAGAACACACACACATATATATACACACATACATATATATGCATATATACACACACATATATATTTAATCTGTAGCTCCATAGCTTCTACTCTGAATGATTATTCTAACTGTAGAGCTGTTCATTGAATTATTCATACATTTTTATATATAATTTTAATTGTATGAATGTTATTATAAAAAGAAACTTGCAAGTCCAGATGGTGACAGTGTAAGCTTTTAATCCTAGCATTCAGGAGGCAGAGGAAGGGGAATCTCTATGAGACTGAGGCAAGCCTGGTCTACAGAGCTAGTTCCAGGACAGCCAGGGATACACAAAGAAATCTGTGGAAGCCCACAGAGGTTTCCTAGTTAGATCTGAGTTTGTTTTACCCAGTAGGGCTGCATAAGGGGATGGATTGACCATATGCATGGTTACTAGATGTTTGGAAGGGTCTGCACTTGGGCTGTGTGGTATGCTTTGATCTAGCAAGGGGGAGGGAGGTCTTTTGCCCCTCCCCTTGGCATTGTTATAAAAAGCCCTTTTGAGGAGACAGAAGGGGCCAGTGGATTTTGATCCAGGTCCTCCAGAAGCTATCCTGTGTTTCTGTCTGTCTCATTTCCGTTATCTTTCTATCTATTAATTCCTTATGCCTCTCTTCTCACAGAAACCCTATAAAAGGTGGGGGCAGGCCCCCTACAGAAACCTTGTCTCGAAAAACCTAAACAAAAACAAACAAATAAATAAGCAGGCCAGGCAATGGTGGTGCATGCCACAATTGAGGACCCCTGGCAGATGAAACTGTGCAGTTTGGAGCTGGGCAAAGTAAGGGTCCCAGCATTAACCCCCACATGAGCCAACATGAGACAGAGCCTGAACCTGAGGAGCAAGGTCTCAGGGGTACATGAAATATGACTGCTGAAGCATGCCTCTAGATTGAAGGAGTGGGTAAACATTTGCTCGTGGGAGTGGATGGAGCAGAATACACAGACACACACACACACACACACAGACACACACACACACACACACACACACACACACATGCTTACACACACCAGGGTGGGGAGTTAGGGGAGGTACCTGCTAGCTTAAGCAGGTAAAAGGACACAGTGACACAGTGCTCTCTGGTCCTGTGGCAGTCGCTGGCTTACACAGGACTTCTTGCCCCCAGCTATATGAGTAACAGCTGCAGACATGTCCTTCTGCCTAAACCCAAGTATCCAGGAATGTCAAGCACCACTCCCCCCAGCCAGCGTCTGGGAGGCTCATCAGCAGGAGATAGCTTCTGGAAGTTCCCCAGCCTGGTGGCGGGGGACATCTTCAGAAAGCTCCTCCGGCTGGTAGCAAAGGCTGAAAGGTGTCCTCCAGAAGGTAAGTGGGGGTCCTACCCTCAGCACCTCAGAATGTGACCTTTGTTCAGAAACAGATTCATGGAAGATACAGAAAAACAGAGTCGTCCTGGAGCAGTGTGAGGTCTACATCAGTGTGACTCCGTCCTTAGAAGAGAAGGGCTTTGAAGCTAGGCAGCCGCAGGCTGAAGAACACCCAGAACTCTCGGATGCCCTGGCGGGCAGAGCAGGAAAGACCCTCCTGGAGCCTCGGGCGGGGAGCACAGCCTCATGTACCTCCCCAGTCCACAGTTCCGGACGCAGAAGTGGCCGCGGGACAAATGCCCGCCGCTTGTTTTGCTTTGGTCAGACTGGAGACACCTCCGAGGGTCCCCTGAATGCTGGGCAAAGGGCTCTGGTGCTGAGCCACACCCAGCCCCGAAACTGACCGGAAGGATTCTGCAGCCAGGCTCCTGTCGTTTGAAGACTTAGGAAGGTGCTGGGTGAGCGGCGCAGAGCAGAGAGTGGTCTGTGGGCTCCACTGGGACTTTTCTCCTCAAGGAGATACGATGCCGGGGCTTCCTTGTCCCGATGACTGGAAACCGGTCCCTTCTCATCTCTTGTTCCGTCTCTGATGTTTGGAAACCTGGCCTGGTTCGAAGTTGAGTCTGCTGTCCTGGCCCCTGGCCAGCAGCAGTGACTCTGCATTGGGTTTGGGTCAGTCTGCTGAGCCCGTTGTAAAAGCCCACTGTGGAATAATAGCTTTCATCTGATAAGACGTTTCATCTGATACGCCCATTAAAGGGACTGAAGTTTGTTCGGAAACGGACAGACCAGGCGCCTGTGGCTGACTGGGGATTAAGGGAGCCGGTGTGAATAACCACGCCTGGCAGAGGTCAACACCTTTGACCCTCATTCCATCCCAAAGATGAACGTCCTTTCACGTGGAATTGTCACTTTCCCTTCCCTTTTCTTGCAGTGCTGGGGACAGAACCCAGGACCTCCTGAAGTTAAGTAAGTGCCTCTACCACTGAACAGCATCTCCTGTTATAGTCAAGCTCCCCCACCCCCGTTTTTCTTTTTAAATATATTTTATTTTTATGTGCATCTGTGTTTTTGCCATGGGTGTCGGGGTCCCCTAGAAACTGGAGTTTCAGACAGGTGTGAGCTGCCATGTGGGTGCTGGGAATTGAACTCAGGTCCTCTGGAAGAAGAGTCAGCATTCTTAACCCCTGAGCCATCTCTCCAGTCCCCTGTCGTCCCGTTCCCCCCCCCCCCCCCATTTTTCAAGATAGGATTTCTCTGTGTAGCTTTGGAGCCTGTCCTGGAACTCACTCTGTAGACCAGGCTGGCCTCGAACTCACAGAGATCCGCCTCTGTTACAGTCAGTGTTTAAAGATGGATGTGAGGCTGGAGAGTTGGCTCAGAGCTTTTGACAAGAACCTGAGTTTGATTCTCAGCATTAATGTCAGGTGGTTCCCAACTACCTGTAACTCCAGCTCCAGGACATCTAATGCCTCTGGCCTCTGAACACTGAATTCACATGCACACACCCACACCCCCACACCACACACACCACACACACACACACCATACACACACACACAATTAAAAGCCGGTGGTGGTGACACACGCCTTCAATCCTAGCACTTGGGAGGCAGAGGCAGGTGGGTCTCTATGAATTTGAGGCCAGCCTGACCTACAAAGAGTTCCAGGACAGTCAACACTACATAGAGAAACCCTGTCTCAAAAAACAAAAATAAAACAAATTAAATTTTTTTTTTTTTTTTGGTTTTTTCGAGACAGGGTTTCTCTGCGTAGCTTTGCGCCTTTCCTGGAGCTCACTTGGTAGCCCAGGCTGGCCTCGAACTCACAGAGATCCGCCTGGCTCTGCCTCCCGAGTGCTGGGATTAAAGGCGTGCGCCACCACGCCCGGCTTCAAATTAAAAATTTTAAATGTCATTAAAATTCAAGCAATAGACTGGGCAAGCACTGTGGTGCAGGCCTTCCTTCAATACTAGCATTTGGGAGGCAGGGGTAAGTGGGTCTCTATGAGTTCAAAGCTAGCCTGGTCTACATAGCAAGTTCTAGGACAGCCAGGGCTACAGTGAGACCTTGTCTTAAAAAAGTGTGTGAGGTTAGGTGTTAAAGTTTTTCATCTCAGCACTTGGGAGGCAGAGGCAGGTGAGCCTCTATGACTTTGAAGCCAGCTTGATCTATATAGCAAGACCTTGTCTCAAAAAAAAAAAAAAAAAAAAAAGGCCTGGCTGTGGTGGCACACACCTCTATTTACTCCCAGCAGCCTGTAGGCAGAGGCAGGCAGATATCTGAGTACAGGGCCAGCATGGTCTATAGAGTGAGTTCCGGGACAGCCAGGGCGACCCAGAGAAACCTTGTCTTGAAAAACTGGAGAACAAGAAATGGGGTGAGAGGGGATGCACAGGAGCCGCTAACCCCGCTCCAGGGAGAGCTACACCTCTGGCTTCCGCAGGCACCTGCACTCCTACACAGTCCCACACATACACGCGTAATAAAAACAATAAAAATAGCCAGGGTGATGGTGCACGTCTTTAGTCATCCCAGCACTCCAGTGGCTGATCTCTGAGTTTGAGGCCAGCCCTGTCTACAGAATAAGTGCCAGGACTACCTAGAGAAACCCTGTCTCAACCACTCCCCTCCCCCACAAAAAATGTTGCAAAAAACCAAACTCAAATAATAATCAAAAGAAGAGGGAACATTATTATACCCTCGCTAACACACCATCACCATCTGCCAGGCACACTGCTCCCTGCCTGGGTGCGTAGCACAAATGTGGGTGTGTTCTCGTTTGCATGCTGTTGCTATGATAAGGATCACAACCAAAGCTACCTGGAGAAGAAAAGGTTCATCTGCTATAAAACTACTCTACACTCTGGACTGCTAAGAGCCTTCCGTCTCTCCTAGATGTCACTTCCCGTCTATACATGTTCCCTTCTCTATACTCCCCTCCCCGACCCGCAGTCTCCTAGACTCACACTCTACTGCCAACCCAGCTGTCCCCAGTTTACTTTACTGGTCCTGTCACGGAACCTGCACAATGATGGCCCCCAAGAAGTTGGGCATAACAAGCCCATAAACTGACTGATATTTGAGTGAGCCTTCGAAGGCAGAAGGAAGCAAGGTGAGCCAATCATGGTTGTCAACTTGACTTCCCTGGGAATGGGGACCTCCTCCATCTGATTGGCCTGTGGGGATGTCTGTGGGGGCATTTTCTTGGTTGCCAATTGATGTGGGAGGTCCTAACCCACAGACAACCATGATAATGGGGAGGGGGACACAGGACACAGGACATGATGATAAATAGACCAGTAGGAAACTTTCCTCCATGGTTTCCAGCTGGAGTTCCTGCCCTGACTCCCTTCAGTGATGTCACTGTACCTAAGGAATGAAAATGGCTTCTAGGAAAGACAGAAGACTAGAACACAGGATAGTTCTGTGGCAACGTCTCAAATGTAGTCACAGTCCTTGTTGACCCTGAAACTGCATCTAGAGAAGCCATGATATCTGCATTCTTTGTTCTAAAAAATATTTTTATTTATTAAATATTTATTTTCCAATATGTATATATGGGTGTCTTTGTTCCTTTTCAGTTGCTATGACAAAACACCATGACCAAGACCACTTTATAAGGCAGAGAAAGCTAACTGGGAATGGTGCTGGCTTTTAAAACCTCAAAACCTGCCCCCCCATGACACACCTCCTTCAACAAGGCCACCCTTCCTAATCTTTGCCAAATAGTTCCACCAACTGGGGACCAAGTGTTCAATTATAAGAGCTTATGGGGGCCATTCTCATTCAAACCACCACTGTGTGTATCATCTGTGTGTGGGTATATGCATGTGAGTGCAGTTACTTCGGAGGCCAGAAGAGGGCATCATAACTAGGAGTTACTGTTAGCTGCCTGATGTGATTGCTGGGAACTGAACTCTCATTCTCTGCAGGAGCAGAACCTGCTCTTTACCAAAGAGCCATCGCTCCGACCTTATTGCACAGTTTTAAGTAAACTGTGTTGGAATTTTGAGGCACTCCAGGACTTGTTTTCCCACTTACCCAGAAGTTATGGACATGATGGTGACAGCTAGGGCTGTGGTGACAGTTCTCAGAAAGAGGTCATTCAAAGCCACAGCTGGCCATGCTGACTGAGAGGATAAATGGCGCTGGTTGTTGGGTGGAGGAATCACGAGCCATGGCTACCAGAGTTAGAAATGGACTTTATTAGAAACAAGAGGGAATAGGATGGACAAGCCAGGCCTGGCAGAGAGGAAACAGAAAGAGGCGCAGAAAGAGAGAACGTGGGGGGTCTGTGTGTGGCTTTTTAAGGTGGAGATGTAGTCGCCCACTGATGACGTAAAGCATTAAACCTGGAAGAGTGAGAACAGGATCCTCACACTGACCACACCTACAATCTCAGTGAGTCCCCAGGAGGCTGAGGCAGAAGATGAGGAGAGAGGAGAGAGGAGAGAGGAGAGAGGAGAGAGGAGAGAGGAGAGGGAGAGGGAGAGGGAGAGGGAGAGGGAGAGAGAGAGTTCTAGACCCCTGTCTCAACATAACAAACAGAACTGACTGTGACTGGAGGCCAGAGCCCAAGATCATGGTGTCACAGGACTGTTTCTCTGCAGGGGACTTAGGTCTCTCTCCACCCCGCCTCTGGTGTCCCTCTTGACTTGCAGATGCAGCATGCACTCTGCTCTGTCTGCATCCCCCTTCCCTCTACATGTTTCTTCAGACCCTCCCATCCCCCCATCCCTTACCCCCCACCCCCACCCCTCTGGATACTCACTACCTTGGGACAGGGACACCCTGAGGCAGCATGGCATCATTTTTCTCCCTTTGGTTTTATTTATTTATAATGTGGCTCTGCCTGGTTTGGAACTCGCTCTGTAAAGCAGTCTGGCCTTGAACTCAGAGATCCACCTACCTCTGCCTCCCAGGTGCTGGGATTAAAGGCCTGCACCACCACTGCCTGGTTTCTTTTTGTTTTTGTTTTTTCTTTCTTTGCCCCCCCCCCCCCAGACAGGGTTTCTCTGTGTAGCTTTGGAGCCTTTCTGTTTTGAGACAGGGTCTTGTTTCATAGCCCTTGGCCTCCAGGCAATCTTGCCCAGTGACTGAGTGCAGAAATTCTTACAGCCATGAGCCACTACACGCAGAAAGTCCTGTTTATTGCCTTTCACTGTGTCCCACAGAACCTGACCCAAGTCCTCTGACTACTGAGTGTTGCAGGGATCTTAGCAGACCTCCAGCCTCCAGTCCCAAGGCTGAGATAGGATATCACATCTAACTCCCAGAGAAGACATTTCCTACAGGCTGAGTGGCCACTCGCCTGAAGCCAAGCAAAGTGTTTCCTAAGTACACTGTGGCTGTCTCTATTCTGGAGAGACATGGGTGGCATCTTCTACTGTGGAGCAAATCACTCAGGGCAGCCTGGCTCCATCTACATTGGAATGTGTATTGTCTGCCCCTAAAACTGTTGTCATTTTCAGCCATGACAAACAGTTCAGGAAGGCCTCATTTGTCACCACCACTCTCTTTTGATCTCTGGCAGCCTCGTAGGTGAGAAATGTCACTTGCATAATAGTTTCTATGACTAGTTAATTCGTTCTTCCTCCTTTTAGATAGGGTTTTACTATGCCACCCAGGCTAATCCAAAACTCTCTACGTAGACCAGGCTGGCCTGGAAATGATAATGGTATTCCTGCCTCTGCCTCCTGAGTGCCAGGATTAGGGAATACACTCAGGGGATGAATTTATTCTCGTTGAGTATGAGGGTCTTCCTGGATCCAACAGCGGAGTGTATTCCCGAGCAATGGTCAGTGGGTCTCAGCCTTCCCTGGGAATGCGGGTCTCTGTAGGGATGTGGAACGGAATTATGGGACCATTCCTGGAGTGTCTCACTGCGATTTTGCCTTTTTGGTTTTCTCGCTAGCAAGTTTTCCTGTGCCCCACTTTGAGGAGTGAGAGGCTCACCAACCTAAGACAGCTCCCAGGGAAGAAACAGGGCAAGAGTGAGCACACAGACTTTGAGCTCTCACGGGGAGGGATCCTGTGGAACTTGTAGGGTGAAACTGCATTTTATTGCCACCAATGTCAGCCTCTAGCCACACCTGAGGAAGAGAACAGGAGAGTATTTACGGAAAGGAAAACCACAACATCTGTGGGACTGGCTCCTCTTCTCACAAAGGTGAGAAGTCCTCTTAACAAAGGTGAAACAAAGTCCCTTTCTACCACCCGGGGAGACAGAATGTGGCCCAGCACTAGCAGCATTTATGGGAAGACTCCAGACTTCAGCCCCCTTCACAACCCTGAGGCTGGATGGTGGACGTGGTGACCCGGCTCTACTCTGCTCCAAAGTTTCTTCATTTTGTTTAGGACAACAGCTTGCAGACTGTGTTGTGTCCAGGGTGACTCCATTTTACAAAGCAGCCCCTTCACTCTATTTTTAAAAAATAATTTATTTTAAATTTTATGTGCCTTGGTGTGAGGGTGTCAGGTCCCCTGGAACTGGAGTTACAGACAGTTGTGAGCTGCCATGTGGGTGCTGGGAATGGAACCAGGAACCAGGGTCCTCTGGAAGAGCAGCCTGTGCTCTTCACTGCTGAGCCGTCTCTCCAGCTCCCTCTTTACTTTATTTCCAGTGCAAATATTGAGACAGACGGCTCTGCGCTGGGCAGGAAACAGCCATGGCTCGGACTGATGGCTAATTGGTTCCTGCAAAGTTTTATCACACATAAACTTATCAAATTGTATGGAGAACACAGGTAAATAAAAACCATTAAAAGGAAACCAGACCTCTGATCTTACTGAAGGCCCCAGACCAATAGAAGATACAACCCTCTCACACACACCCTATAAAAGCAGTGACGCCTTCTGCTGGACACAGTGGCACCTGCTGGACCGTAAGTCAGAACAAGTGGCAGGAAGCTCCTGACTCTCTTCGGGATGGGGAGGGGGCTCCAGCTAGGCGTGATTCCCACCAGAACCGTCAGTCTGGCCCTGTGCCTCAAGCCAGCTCTGTCTGCAGTCTGCTCTGGGCTCCATGACTCCAAAGTCCTCTCGCCTGGGTCCCTTACGATCTTATCTGCCTACCTGCACGGCCTGGCTATATCTTGTATCTGCTTTCCACCTCTACCTTCAGCAAGGCCTCCTTAACCCTTTGGTAGCTATTCTGTAACATAAAGAAATACTTATCTCTGAGGTATAATGTGCGAAGTGAGACTAATAAGTAAGTTTGGAACAAGAGAACCTGTGATGTCCAAGGCCACACCTATCAAAATCAGTATTAACTAGTGAATTACAGCCCACAAAGAAATTGACCTAGCTGGTGGATTTGTTAGTCAATAAATTCTGTCCTTGTCTCTGGGAGTATGCTTAGGACAGCAGGCCCCGCTGGGGTGGCAGACAGGGTCATGGCCTCTGGAAGGAGGCGGGCCTTCTTGGATCACATTAGTACCAGGATGCAAGTCTCCACTCTCAGGTGCAGGGAGGGTCTTAGAGGCTAGACTCTGATTTAAGGCTCACTGACCTACTCCAGGGCTGACTTCTCGACCTAAGAGCCCTGGCTTCGTCAGCTCCACCCAGGATATCTGGACTTGGAAGGAGGCCAGGAGGCAGCTGCAGGTGTTCAAGGTGTAGGGGCAGAGCTGCAGGCGGGGAGCACACCCTCCTCTGCAGAGTGGGGGTAAGGGTGTGGTGTCGACCTCCTCTGACACTTGGGCCAAGTATCAAAGGCAGTTGGATTCTGAAACAGAAAGTAGAAAGGTGGCCAAGGGTCAGGGAGCAGCGAGAGGCATCAGTATACAGCCCGATAAAGTTTCAGTGTCTGGGGGCTGGAGAGATCGCTCAGAGGTTAAGAGCACTGGCTGCTCTTCCAGAGGACCTGAGTTCAATTCCCAGCACCCAAATGCAACTCACTACTGTCTGTAACTCCAGTTCCAGGGGATCCAACATCCTTACACAGACATATATGCAAGCAAAATACCAATGCACATTAAAAAACAAAAAAAGTGCCGGGCAGTGGTGGCGCACACCTTTAATCCCAGCACTCGGGAGACAGAGCCAGGTGGATCTCTGTGAGTTCGAGGCCAGCCTGGTCTCCAAAGCGAGTTCCAGGAAAGGTGCAAAGCTACACAGAGAAACCCTGTCTCGAAAAACCAGAAAAAAAAAAAAAGTTTCAATGTTCAGGCTGGAGAGATGGCTCAGCAGTTAAGAGCACTGGCTGCTCTTCCAGAGGACCCAGGTTCAATGCCCAGCATTTACATGGCGGCTCACAACCATCTATAATTTATTAAACCAATCAGAAGGCATCTTAGAAACTCAAGGTAAAGCAGCAACACATCTGCACACAGTGTGATCAAATACCCTGTGAAGAGAGTGCTTGCCACCAAGCTGATGATCTATTTCCATTTCTATAACCCACGTGGTAGAAGAACAAAGCCTGAAGAGCTGTGCTCTAACCTCCATGTGCACACGAGATGGCATGTGCAGAATGGCATTGTGGCACATACTTTTCATCCCAGCACTCCCAGAGGCAGGAGGATCTCTGTGAGTCTGAGGCCAGCCTCAATTTCACACAGTCCGAGGACAGCCAGGACTATACAGCATACCTCTTCTCAAAAGCAAAACAAAACAAATCTAAGAGGACTCTAGCCAGCCTGAGCATGATAAACATAGCTCTGTCAGGCCTTGCCTTTCTTCCCCCTCCCCCCAAGCCCCATTTCCTTACTACCAAACAATGATTTTTAGCAAGATTACATTCCTAAAGCTAGCCACCAGGGAGCCTGACTACCAAGGTCCAGCTATGGCAGTGTTGAAGTCCAGCAATCCAAAGCCTCCTTTGGCTCACCTAATGACTGTTAGAATTCTGCTGCGCTCCAGCTGCATGGCCACATATGCCCAATTTAGGAGTTAAGCAAAGGGTCTTGCATCTTACGTCATCAGTGTGTGCTGGCTACTGCGTGCACACGGCATGTCACGCAATCAGCGCATGCGTGGCGTGCTCCATAAGCCCACCTGTGCATGTTCACATGCCGGATGCAGACCCCACTCTCTCTCTCTGTTCTGCTCTCTCTCCCCTCACCCTCACCATCTTTCTCTCTGCTCTCCCCACATGCTCCTTCCCAGGCCTGGTTCTCTCGTACCCCCTCCACCCCTCTTCCTCCTAATAAAGCTCTGAAACTGATACTGGGTTCCCTCATGACCGTGACCTTTCCTCTCGGTAACCAGGGCCAGTAACCAGTGCCGTTAATCATTCATTTCAATCACATGCCCAATTAAAATTGAACACCTCATCCTTACACAAGGTTCCTCTTTTGAACTTTATAAACCGCCACTTTCCTGTGGGCCATGACTGTCTCCTCTCTATTCAGAGGCAGTCCTTTGTCCCTCCACAAGACAAGTACCCTATACCCTCTTCTCTTGTCCCCTTCTCCCTCATCCTCTATCCCCTGTCTTTGTCTTTTAGTCCCTGCCCTTTGTCCCTCTGGGGCAAATAAATCTCCTTTGTGCTGAGAACTTGGTCTTGGGGTATCATGAGGTGACTCTGAGGGTCCCTACAAAATCCTCCCCCCAAAGAATACAAAACATACAACAAACAAATAAATGGTTTCCTCCTTCTGGAAAGAAATCTTGAAGAAGAAGAAGGAGGAGGAGGAGGAGGAGGAGGAGGAGGAGGAGGAGAAGGAGAAGGAGGAGAAGGAGAAGGAGAAGAAGAAGGAGAAAAGAAAATTTAAAAATCCATGAAAAAGGCCAGAGGCCAGAAGGAGCCCTTGGTAGTGGCGAAAGCTGGGTGGTGGTGTCCACCTTTAATCCCAGCACTTGGGAGGCAGAGGTGAACTCAGTGAGTTCCAGGCTGGCCTGGTTTACAGAAGGAGTCTACAGAGAAACACTGTCTCGAAAAACAAAACAAAACAAACAAAAGACAGAATTTCTTTGCATAGCCCAGGCTGTCATGGAATTCACTCTATAGACCAGGCTGGCCTACAGGGGACCTGAAGTTACAGTTGTGAGCTGCCCTGTGGGTGCCAGGAATCAAACCCGAGTCCCCTGCAAGAACAGCCGGAGCTCTTAACCACTGAGCCGTTTCTCCAGCCCCAATCTTCAGGAACCGGGCATGTACATGGCACAGGGACACAATCTCAGGGTGAATCTGAATCAGTTGGGATGGCTGCAGAACATATCTTTTATACTCTAGTTACATGAAGGATTAAATGAGAGAAAGGGGGTGTGTGAGCTGGGGTGTGGCTTGAGATGAGGGGTTGAGGGAGCCAGCATTGACCTTGACAAGTCAACAGGCAGCCGTCATGTGTTAATGGGGAAGGGCCACAAGTTCTTCTCGCCAGAAATGAGAATGTCTCCCTTATTAGTGAGTAGGAACTTTCTTCAAGCCCCTGAGGGAATGGGGACTTCTGTCTAACCTTGGAAAAAGAACATTTTGGGGGGATCAGACACTCGATTATAGAATATTGCCGCTTCTTGTTTGGCTTAGTTTATCCAGATAGCTAAAGCTTAAAGTGAGCAAAGACAAAGCTAGACAAATATTATTGTGAGCCCGAGAAGACCTTAGGGGTTTATAAATCTTGACTATCAAATATACCTTATTTATCAAACAAATCTTTTTTATCAAGTATACCTTACTTATCAAGCATATGTTACTTACCTAACTTTTCTAGCAGCTTGATGTGGGAGTAGGCACAGTTGTCACAGTATATGGTTCTGTGGTGGTGGGGACTTTTCCCAAGGAATTATTTTGTTTAAAGAGGCTCTTATTGTCTACATCCTCCATTGGAGCCCGTGGGAAAGGCATTATATCGAGAATCATTCCAGATGAAGGTAAAAGGGCGTTGGGGAATTGAGAGCTGCAAAGTCAAAATGCTACTTTGTCAAGCATCAATGACAACCATGCAGTCTACACTGAACAATAAATAAAAAACTGGCTGGGCAGTGGTGGCGCACGCCCTTAATCCCAGCACTCAAGAGGCAGAGGCAGGCAATCTCTGTGAGTTCAAGGCCAGCCTGGGCTACCAAGTGAGTCCCAGGACAGCCAAGGCTGTTGTTACACAGAGACACCCTGTCTCAAAAAACCAAATATATACACATTATATATAACCTTGTGTAGCCCTGGACGTATATAAAAAAGTATACAGGCAAGGGCACTTGTTACCAAGCCTCTGACCTCCACTTGTATGCATGGCATACATGCCACCCACATACACATCTGTACAAAAAATAAAAAATAGAAAAAATGTCTGTGTGCCTCCTCACACACAAAATAAATAAAAAAGTGTAATAAAACCTTGTAAGTGTGCGCTCCACTCCATCAGGAATCACAGACACTCCAATGAATGTGGAAGTTTCTACTGATGAGATAGACAGCAGCTATAACACTTGACCAGAGTGCAGTTCAGTGGTGTCGGGGGAGTGTTTCTTTTTGTGTGGCCCTGGCTGTCCTGGAACTCACTCTGTGGACCATGCTTGCTTTGAACTCAGAGATCTGCCTGCCTCTGTGCCCCCTACTAGAATGTTGGGATTAAAGGCCTGCCCCACCATGGCCCAGTTTGTGGGGGTTGTTTTTAGCATGCAACCTGCCCTTGATCCACAGTATGAAGGAAGGAAGGAGGGAGGGAGGTTAGAGATATGTTCAGTGTTGCAAAGAGACCACTACCCCAGCTGAAGTTTCTGGAAAAGGCAAACTTGCCTCTTGAGCAAGGGGGTGCATTTGGAAGACTGAACCCAGAGACAGGGAAGAACATTGGATTTTTAGTCCCGGTCAAGTGGTTCTGTGTCTTTTCCCCATTGGCCGGGCCTCAACCTCTCAATCTTACTCAGTTGGCTAGTCTGCAAAGAGCTAGTGTACAGGAAGTAAAGAGGAAGGGAGCCGGGTTCACTGCCCCAGGTCAACAAATTCCTAGAAGAGAGCAGTGGGCGGGCCTTATGTAAGCAAAGGTTTTACTGTGTGTGTGTGTGTGTGTGTGTGTGTGTGTGTAGGGGGATTAAAACATTTGCAAATGTTTTAATAAAAGTCTTACAAGATAGGGGAGATAAAACATTCGAATTCCTTGAATCATAACCCTTGGGAGGTAGAGGCAGGCAGTTCTTTGAGTTCAGGCCAGCCTGGTCTGCATAGAGAGATCTTGTCTCAAACAAAACAATGTTTTGTTTGTCCTAAACACAAATTTTGTAGTATTTGATAGAAGAGACTTGTATTTGTTATTTTTTATTGAAGGAAGGAAGGGAACAGTGTAAATATTAAAGTACTAGCCTTTGAGAACTGCCGTCTTGAGCTCTGTCACAGCCCTGTGGTGGGAACAGCCTTCGGGAACAGCCTTTGTGGGACAATTAATTCATACAACGTCTATTTTTTAATTCTTTTTGTTATTGTTGCCTTGGCTTTTTTTTATTTTATTTTTTATGTGTATGGTTGTTTTGCCTGTATATATATATATATATATATATATATATATATATATATATATATATATATATATATATACACCACATGCTTGAAGAGCATCAGAACCCCAGGAACTGGAGTTACAGTCATGAGCTGCCCTGTGGGTGCTGAGATCAAACCTGGATTCTCTGCAAGAACAGCCAGAGCTCTTAACCACTGAGCCATCTCTCCAGCTGTTAATCCACCTGTCATATTAAGACTACTAAAAAAAAAAAAAAAAAAAAAACTACTACCACAGTTTAAAGCCAAATTTGAAGCAAGCTTTAATTAAATACTGGCCTGGTTGATGGACTCTGGCCAGGTCCAGCCCTGAATTTCCAGAAAATGGCCCCAAATCATGGTTTGCAGGGGCTTAAAAAGGCAAAACCTACAATTCACCACATTTCCCATCAGGTCCAATCAGGGGTAAACATACATCCTGACATATTTCCTGCCCACATACCGCCCATCTACATCCAATGGGGGTGGGGGGTGGGCAAGGGTACATCATGATGTATTTCCTGTCTGCGTACCTCCCACCCACATGTGATCAAGCACATCTGGTGCAGATGGGTCAAACAAACTTGTTTAGGGGAGTGAAAACATGTGGTTTGTTATCTCCCATAAACAATGACCTCCAGCATTTCAGGAACTGTCTGTCCTTGGGCAAGGGGCTTATAAATCGGAGGCATTTATCTCACACTTCTCTTAGGCACAGTGATTAAAACCAAAAGCATAACTTTGACTCTTACACAGCCTCAAGTCCTGTTCTCTGAGACAGTCTTACTATGTAGCCTAGGCTGGCTTGGAACTTGTGATCCTCCTGCTTCAGTATCCTAACTGCTGGGATTACAGGTGTGTGTTACCATGCTTGGCCTTCATTCTTTTGAGTCAGGGTCTCTCTATTCAGTATTGGCTGTCCTAGAACTGTCTTTGTAGACCAGGCTGGCTTCAGACTCAGAGGTAAGGTAAGCCTGCCTGTTGTGGATATCGCTCTGTATGTTGTGAATGTGTCGCTCTGATTGGTTAATAAATAAAGTGCTGATTGGCCAGTAGCCAGGCAGGAAGTATAGGCAGGACAGAGAGAGAGGAGAATTCTGGGAACAGGAGGGTGGAGTCCAGAGTCACTAGCCAGACACAAAGGAAGCAGGATGTAAAAGTACTGGTAAGCCACAAGCCACATGGCAACTTATAGATTAATAGAAATGGGTTAATTTAAGATATAAGAACTAAGCCGGGCGGTGGTGGCGCAGCCTTTAATCCCAGCACTCGGGAGGCAGAGACAGGCGAATCTCTGTGAGTTCGAGGCCAGCCTGGGCTACCAAGTGAGTTCCAGGAAAGGCGCAAAGCTACACAAGAGAAACCCTGTCTGGAAAAACCAAAAAAAAAAAAAAAAAAAAAGATATAAGAACTAGATAGTGCTGGGTGATGGTGGCACACACCTTTAATCCCAGCACTGAGGCGGAGCCAGGCGGATCTCTGTGAGTTCAAGGCCAGCCTCAGCTACAGAGTGAATTCCAGGAAGGGCACAAAGCTGCACAGAGAAACCCTGTCTTGAAAAAAAAAAAAAAAAAAAGAACTAGATAGCAAGAAGCCTGCCATGGCCATACAGTTTATAAGTAATATAAATCTTTGTGTGTTTACTTGGGTCTGAGTGGCTGCAGGAGCCAGGTGGAAAACTTGTGTTTTGCTGGCATGTATGTATGCACATGACATGCATTTCCAGTGTCCATGGAGGTTAGAAGGCACTGGATTCCCTGGTACTGAGGAGGCAGAAGGTTGTGAGCTGCCGTGTGTATACTGGAACGCAAACCCAGGCCTTCTGCAAAAGCAGCAAATGTTCCTCGTGTTAAACCTGAAAATCGCTAGGAGAACGATCAGTCCCACAATTATCCAGTTAAAGCAAATTTTATTTAGTACTGGCCAGGAAGGTGGATACCAGCCAGGTCCATACCCTGGCTCTCCAGAGACAGGGCCCTGATTTTTAGGTGAGTCAGGGGCTGCTCATGAAGGTAAACCTCCACAAGGCTGTGGTACTTCCTGCTTTTGTCCAGTTGGGGATAAGCATACACCCTGGTGTACTTCCTGCTGACCTGTCTCCCGTCTATGTGTGATCACCCAGATAAGGTGCAGTTGGGTCAACCAAACTTGTTTAGGGAAGTGGAAACACGTGGCTTGTTGTATGAACAATGGCTTCTAACATCTCAGACAGTACCTGTCCTTAGTCAAGGGGCTTGCACATTAATTTTAGTCCTTATGCTAACTAGTCTCTGAGCAATCCTTCCACCCCTCCCCCTTTAAAATTCTTAATTGAGATACAACCAAACCACCCTCTTAAAGTGTACAATTTAGTAGTTTTTACAGGTTCACTAGTCTCTACAATGGTCCTCACTATCCAAACCCAGAGCATTCCTGCTGCTCCAAAAATCTGCTCCCCTTCAGCAGCCGAACTCCACCTGCTACCCTACACTGCTCTAGCCCTTCCTGCTGCATCTGTCCACAAGGCATTCAAGCAAGGACTCTTTTCCTTTTTTCTTAAATAGATTTATTTTATCAGACGCAGCGGTATCTGCCTATGTCTGAGGTCAGTAATGTTGTCCATGTGAGGTGTGTACCACAATTAGCAGAAGAGAAAAATAGGCATGACTTCTAACCCAGCTAGGAGGAAGCTATTCTTAGACGCCTTTGCACAAGGGGACAAAGTCAGGCATGATAGACATGCGCTGGAAACTCTGCTGCCTTGGTCATGGAGCAAAACCCTCTTCCAGCTCAATTATAGCCGGGGTGGGAGGTGGGAGGACCAACAACCAGCGGGCAGTGGGGTCACAGAGTGGACCGTTACAAGAGCCCCCGGGAAGAACCAGAGAGCATGTGTTCCAACTTGGGATGGTGGATACAGTATGTTTTTGTTGTTTGATGTGGTTTTAGTTTTGATTTTTGTTTGTTTCCCTGTTTTGCAGAACCCTGGCTGCCCATGAACTTGCTTGGAAGGCCAGACTGGCCTCAGAGTTTCAAAGATCAGCTGGGCGGTGGTAGTACATGCCTTTAATCCCAGCACTTGGGAGGCAGAGGCAGGCAGATCTCAGTGAGTTCGAGGCCAGCCTGGTCTACAGAGCCAGTTCCATAATATCCAGGATTGTTACACAAAGAAACTCTGTCTTGAAAACCAAAACAAATAAATAAAATAAAAATAAAAATAAATTTACCAAGATCTGACACCCTCTGCCTCCCAAGTGCCGGGATTAAAGGTATTACCACACACTAGGCTTGTTTTTATTTTGAGACAGTGTCCTGACTAGTTTTGTGTCAACTTGACACAAGCTAGAGTCCTCTGAAAGAAGGGAAGCTCAGTTGAGAAAATGCCTCCATAAGATCTAGCTATAGGGCGTTTTCTTAATTAGTGGTTGGTAGGGAAGGTCCAGCCCCTAGTGGGTGGTGCCATCCCTGGGCTGGTGGTCCTGGATTCCATAAGAGAGCAGGTTGAGCTGGGCGGTGGTGGTGCACGCCTTTAATCCCAGCACTCGGGAGGCAGAGCCAGGCGGATCTCTGTGAGTTAGAGGCCAGCCTGCGCTACCAAGTGAGTCCAGGAAAGGCACAAAACTACACAGGGAAACCCTGTCTTGAAAAACAAAAAACAAAACAAACAAAACAAAAAAGAGTGCAGGCTGAGTAAGCCATTGGGAAGCAAGCCAGTAAGAAGCACCCCTCCCCCTCCATGGCCACTGCATCAGCTCTGGCCTCCAAGGTCCTGACCTTTTGGAATTTCTGCCCTAACTTCCTTCTATGATGAACAGTGCTGTGGGAGTGTAAGTCAAACAAACCCTTTCCTCCCCAACTTGCTTTGGTCATGGTGTTTTATCACAGCTATAGAAACCCTAACTAAGACAGACAGGGTCTCACTATGTAGCACTGGCTGGCCTGGAACTCTCTATGTAGACCAGGCTAGCCTTGGACTCTAGAGATCCTTCTGCCTCTGCCTCCTGAGTGCTGGGATAAAATGCATGTGCTAGCACATGCAGTATTGGGGACAGAACCAGGACCTCCTACCTGACAGGCAGGCATTCTCCCAGTAAGTCTATCCCCACTAGCCCTGGGACATTTGTGGGGGCAGTGGTGGTGAAAACACTTATTTATTTCTATGTATCACTTTATGTGTTTCTGTGTTTGCGCACACGTGCAGAAGCCTGCAGAAGCCAGAAGAGGCCGTCAGGTGGTTGTGAACTGCCTGATGTAGGGATGTGGGTGTTGGAAACTGAGCTCCAGTCCTCCGAAAGAGCAGCAAGTACTCTTCACCACCGAGCCATGCTTCCAGACTCCTGGAACAGGTATTTTAAGACTGGAAACAAAAGCCAAGGAGAAGGACTGGAGAGGCAGCCCAGTGGTTTAGAGCATTTGTTGTTCTTACAGAGAACACGACTCAAGTTCGAGCACCCATATGGTGGCTCACAATCACCCATAACTCCAGTTCTAAAGGATCTGACCTCCTCAGGTGCCAGGCATGCACATGTGGCATACAGCTCCATGCTGGTAAAACACTAATACACATAAAATAAAATTAATAAATCTTAAAAAAAAAAAAAAGCCAAAGGATGGGGTAGAGAAAGAGAAAGCCAAAGCAGTCAGGTGAGGTCATGTGAACACTGTGATCCCAGCACTAGGCTCCTCAAGTCTGGAGGATCAGGTCATCCTCAGCTACATAGTAAATTTGAGACCAGCCTGGGCTACATGAGACCCTGTCTCAAAAACAATGAAATGAAACAAGATATCAAAGTAAATCCAGGAAAAAGAAACCCCAGGCCGGGCGGTGGTGGTGCACGCCTTTAATCCCAGCACTCGGGAGGCAGAGGCAGGAGGATCTCTGTGAGTTCCAGGCCAGCCTGGGCTACAGAGTGAGTTCCAGGAAAGGCACAAAGCTACACAGAGAAACCCTGTCTCGAAAAACCAAAAAAAGAAAAAAAAAGAAAAAGAAAAAAGAAAAACAAAACCCAAGCAGGTGACTAAAAAAACCACCACGTATGTTGCCTGAAACACACTATGAGCATCCTGATCATAGTGTCATAGTGGCTGCTCCCAGGTACATGCCACTTCCTGGCACAGAGAGCCTAGACCTGCCTTGTCTCTTCAGTGTCTACTCAATAGGGTCCAAGAGAGGGGTCCCGTGGGCAGTTGTTCCCATGATTGTGCCAAGACTGTGAGGTTTGACTACGCATGCTGGCACATGCCTTTAATTCTAGCACTCTGGAGGCAGAGGCAAAGGCAGATGGACTTCTGGGAGTGTGGGGTCATCCTAGTCTACACAGCAAAACATTGAGTTACAGGCCATCCTGGGCTATATGGTGAGACCCTGTCTCAACAAACATACAATATACAAATAAACAAAAACCTGTAAGGTTTCTGTTTTGGTGGAAGCACCACCTCAGCCGCCCCCTGTAGTGGGTAGCCATTCCAGCTTGGTTCTGGAAGTTCCAACCCCCATTGAGACTCTGGCAACTGTCACGCCTACGATGCGGGGCGAGGGGAGGCGCCTGGGGACCCGAGAGCTGGATGGGCCAGCGCTCGCTCTGGGCGCTCGGTGCCGGGACGCTGACCAGTGCAGATTGACTGAGCAGAGCTCCAGAGAACACCGCTGGACTGCATTACACCTTCCCCAGACCCTGCGACCTACCCATTACTTAATTTGTGAGTTACGCCATTAAATAAATATCCTTTTAACTACGTGGAGTGGCCAAAATAATTTCTCCAATAGCCCCCATCTCTCTCTCTCTCTCTCTCTCTCTCTCTCTCTCTCTCTCTCTCTCACCAATGTGCTTTATTGGGGGTTACAAGAGCAGACATGACTCGAAGACAGCTGTATCACTAATGCCCACCCCAGCCTGAGTGACGACTCACAAAGCTGGGAACCTGGGGCACACTGCACAGCCTGCAGGCAGCTCAGCAGGTTCAAGAGTGTCCTTCCCAGGTCCTCAGTTGGTCTAAACCAGGCAGCTGGCTGCTGGTCTCAAGAGTCTTCTTCGCAGCTCATCTTTTTTCTTCATCTGAAAAGGACTCTCAGTGTTTATTGTTTACTCTGGCAGGGCAGGACCTAATGAATCTGGTCAGTTTCAGGGACTTCCTGGAGCTATTTTGAATTGTATACATTCTTGCCCAACGAGTTTCCTTGCTGGATGGAATGTTTCAATCTCAGAGGAAACTGTTACAAAACACCCCTCAAAAAAAAAAAAATGCGGTATGGTTGCAGAGCTATAATCTCAGCAATTAGAGGCCCAAGCAGGAGCATGGCTGAGTTGGAGAAGATTGTCTGGGCTACACAGCAAGACCTTGTCACAAAAGAACAGTGGATGATAGCATGTTAAGGGCCACTGAGGGAGGCAGGGTTTCTCTGGGTAGCCCTGGTTGTCTTGGAATTCACTTTGTAGACCAGGCTGGCCTCAAACTACCAGAAATCTGCCTGCCTCTGTTTTCAAAGTGCTAAGATTAAAGGTGTGCACCACCACACCTGTCTAATAGCAACTCTTGTAAATAGAAGGCATTCAGTTGGGGCTTGTTTACAGTTTTAGACATTTAGTCCATTATCCTCACCGCAGGAAGCAGGGTGGCACACAGGTAGAGATGGTAGCTGAGAGTTCTGTATCCAGATCTGCAAGCAGCAGGAAGAGAGAGACACTGGGCCTGGCTTGAGCTTTTAAAACTCCAAAGCCTACATCCGGTGACATACTTCTTCCAATAAGGCCATATCTACCCCAACAAGGCCACACCCCCCAATCCCTCTCAAGTAGGTAGCACCATTCCCTAGTTACCAAGCATTCAAAGCTATGAGCCTATGTGGGACATTCCTACTCGAACGACCACATATGGCTACCTCTGGTGCCTATTAGCATTTCAAAGCCCGTGCTGCTCTCCAGGTTCCTTCAGTATCACATGTGCCTGTTATATTTCAAAGTCCACACTAGCACCCTAGCCCTTCTCACCTCCACCCCTACCCTAAATTCCTGCCAGCTCACAGGCTTCCTTCCCCCAGCTACTCATTATAACACTGCTAGTCTCATTATGTTTCTTCTCTGTCTCTGCTCTGCTCCTGCTCCTCTCATTATGTTTTTCCCCCTTTATTCTCTATTCTCTGTTATTCTCTTGTCTCTTGCAGATAGCCCTGGACATGTCCAGTCTACTTTCTCTCTCTGTTCTAGACACTTTCAGATACCTCTGGCTGTTCTCTCACATCTACAAAAACCTTCCTCTTAACCATACCATGAAGCAATCATCATGTCAGTTTATACACCCTTACGTGTGCTAGACAATCTAAGCTCTGTGGGGCAGCAAAATAAATGCTCTATGCTGGGCTGGAGAGATGGCTTTGCAGTTAAGAGCACTGGCTGATCTTGCAGAGGACCCAGGTTTGGTTCCCAGTATCCACATGGCAGGTCACCATCTGTAACTCCAGTTCCAGGGTATAGGGGGCATAGAGGTCTTTGTGCTTACAGGGAACTTGAGATGTTGAGCTCACAGGGTTGTTCCTTCAAGGGAAGGAATATAAAACCTGTTTTCTGCCCAGAAGGCTGGAGTGAATGTGCTGTTTAGTGGGGTGTCCTTTGTGCTGTCTGTGTGGCCAGAGACTTTTCTAGCTCCGGACCCTTATCATAAATGTTTTTCTTTCTTTCTTTTTTAAAGATTTATTTTTATTTGTTATGTATCTAGTGTTCTGCCTGCACTTATTTACTTTACATTTTATTTATTATTTTATTTTATTTGGTTTTTTGAGACAGGGTTTCTCCGTATAGTTTTGATATCTTTTCTGGATCTTGCTCTGTAGACCACGCTCTGCCTGCACTTATGCCTGCAGGCCAGAAGAGGACACCAGATCTCATCATAGATAATTGTGAGCCACTATATGGCTGCTGAGACTTGAACTCAGGACCTCTGGAAGAGCAGCCAGTGTTCTTAACCTCTGAACCATCTCTCCAGCCCCTTAAATGTGCTTTTCTCAAGTGATCTATAGAACTATCTTTATGGACTTTACAAAGAGTTTTGATGGAGTCATGTCTGATGTGTATTTAGCTTACTTTGTTCCGCTGAGTTATGTTATGCCAAATTGTTTTCTTGCCTCTCCTGTGAAGAACACAGAGACCCCCACACCAGGGGACCCAACACCCTCCGTGAGCACCACACACATGTACACATACATACATGCAGGCAAAATACTCATAAAAAAATTTATAGCCAAACTTGGGAGGCAGAGGCAGGCAGATCTCTATGAGTTCCAGGCCAGCCTGGTCTACAGAGCAAGTTCCAGGACAGCCAGAGAAACCCTGTCTCGGGAAAAACAAAAAACAAAAAACAACAACAAAAAAGTATTCAGTTTCTCTCTCTTTCTCTCTCACACGGCCTAGTTGGTCATGAACTTGCTGAGGTCCTCCTGTTCTCTGCCTCCCAAGTGTAAGGACTACAGGTGTTTGTCACCATGCCCAACCATGTTGTTTTTCAGTTGCGTAGTGGCCTGAATTATTTGCTGTTTTTTTTTTTTTTTTTTAATTTTTTTTTTTATTTTCCTCCTAGCCTCTGTCTTTGAGATAGGGTCTCATCATGTAACTCTGGTTGGCCTGGAACTTGCTGTGTAGATGAGGCTGGCCTAGAACTCAGAGATTCACCTGCCTTTGCCTCTGGAGTGCTGGGATTGGAGTGGCCTAGATTTCTTAATGCTTATCATGGTTTTGTTAACTACCCAAACATTGCCGTAATACCTTGTGTTTTTCTCTAGTCATCTGGCTACATGACAAATCTTTGTTATAGTCTCGTTTATTCATCTTGATTGGATTTTTTGTGAGACAAATTCTCAAGTAGCCCAGGCTGACCTCAAACTTGCTATGTAGCTGAGAACAATATTCAGTGTTCAATTCTCCTGCCTCTACTTCGATGGTAGTGGTATTACAGGCATGTATTGTTCCACATCTGGTTTATGCGATGCTGGAGATCCAACCTAGTGCTTTGTGCATTCAGGGCAAACATGCTAATAAGCTGGAGTAAAACCAGGGAGTTGGAATGAGACTGGGGTCCACAGAGCTAGCTATGATGTGACCCTGTTTGTTCTTTTCTTTTGTGTAGCCCTGGCCACTCTGGAGTTCATTCTGTAGACCAGTCTGGCCTCGAACTCAGAGATTCTCCTGCCTGTCTCCTGAGTGCTGGGATTCAAGGTGTGTGCCACCACAGCCTGGCTAACCCTGTTATTTTCAAGAGGGGAGAGTGGGTGTCTTAGGCTATAATTATTTCAACAAAAATAAAAAAAGGCCCGGGCAGTGGTGGTGCATGCCTTTAATCCCTGCACTTGGGAGGCAGAGGCAGGCGGATCTTTGTGAGTTGGAGGCCAGCCTGGGCTACAGAGAGAGATCCAGGAAAGGCACAAAGCTACACAAAGAAACCCTGTCTCAAAAAAAAAAAAAAAAAAAAAAAAAAGGCACAAAATTGTTTTCATTGTCTTGGGCTGCAAAGCACCCACACAGGTGGCTTAACCTAAGGAAATACGGAAGGTGACATTTGAAATCAAGTATCATTGGGCCATTCCTTCTAGGGGAGGGTCTGTCCCAGGCCTGCTTCAGCCTCAAGTCCTGATGTCCCTGGTGTATACACACCTCTCCAACCAACCTGCCACACAGCCTGTTCCCTTAAGTGCTGGTTTGGAAACTCCAGCAGGGGAATGCAGCTAATCCTATGCCCTGCCCATCCTTGACCAAAGACAGGTACTCCTCTATCAGGGAAGGCCGTCAACTTCCAACAAATGTGCTGTTTTGAGAGGGACCTAAATGGAGCTGGGAGGGAGGGAGACAGGTCTAGCCATCCACATCAGCAAATCAACCGTAGTCATCCATGGGGTGCAGATGTCACAGCCAGGTGACCCTCACTTCTTTTTTTCCTCTCTGTTCCACCCGAGTGTGGCGTTTCGAGGAGAAACATCCTCCACAGGCTCACAAATTCGACCCCTTGGTCCTTAGCTGACAGTCCTGCTTGGGGAGGCTAGGGAACCTTAGGAGCTAGAGCTTGTCAGAAGAAACACCTCACTGGTGGCCAGCTTTGAGAGTTCATAGCCTGTTCCTGCTTCCAGTTTGCTTCCTCTGTCTTCTGTGAGTGGTTGAAGGTGTTAGTTACCTCTTAGCTTCCTGCTCCCGCTGACAGCAGCCATATGTCCCCACCCTCATGGCTCTCCCTCTCAGATAAGTTGCTTCTTCCTTAAGCTGGTTCTAGCCATTTATAAAAAAACTTGTGTGTGTGTATGTATGTATGACTGCGTACAGGTACCCACAGAGACCAGGAGAGGGTCTCGCATCCCTTGGAGCTGGATTTATAGGGGATTGTGAACTGTGAACATGGGTGCTGGGAACTGAACTCAGGTCTCTGGACAAACAGCAAGTGCTTTTAACCACTGAGCCATCTCTCCAGCCCTGGTCATGGCATTTTGTCACAGCAACAGACAGTAACTAATACAGTGATAGAGCCGGGGTCAGAGCCTCAAATGTGCTAGGCAATCATTCTACTGCTGAACCACACCCCAGCTTTCCCTCTGCTTAGAAGAAAAGCAGTCATTGTACTCAGGGCTACCCTAATCCAGCATGACCTCATCTTAACTACCTACTCGGCAAAAGCCCTGTTTCCCAAATGAGACTGGGACATCCACACCGCTTTTAGAGGTCACGGTCCCAGAGGCTTGTTCGCACCTCATGAAGACCCTTGCTGCCCCTCTGGACTGTCTGGGTTCAGCACACACAGCAATACCAGGAAGACAGAGACCCCCACTGTGCACAGCAGTCCTAGAGACCCATAGCTGACTCACCTTGGCTTTTCAAACTCACACACGTAGCAAACTTGGACTGTGGGCGAATAATAGGTGCCTAGAAATTTATGACAAGGAATGTTTAGGTTGTTCCTATTAATTAGGCACAAGCTCATTTGAACTGTTACTGAGGACTGGGATATAGCTTGGTGGTGCAGAGCTTGCCTGGCATGTGGGACATGCTGGGTTCCATTCCCAGCATGGCCAAAATGAAAAATAAAATATCACTGAATTTACTGTGGACTTTGGGTGCCTTGGGATTTTCTCATTCAATAAATAATCAAATTATTGAAAGAGCACACTAATTATTATTATTTTTTTTTCTGAGACAGGGTCTCACTATTTAGTTATGGCTGCCCTGTAACACGATGTAGACCAGCCAGGCATTGAACTCACAGAGATCCACCTGCCTCTGCCTTCCAATTAATTAATTAGTGGCATACGCCACTACACCTGGCTGTTTTGAGATTTTAGAATTTTAATCCATTTTATTTATGCATAAATACATACGGGTATTATACTTGTATGTGTGTCTGTGCACACGTGTGCCTAGTACCCACAGAGGTCATCCTATGCCCTGGAACTGGAGTTACACACAGCTGTGAACTGACAAATGTCTGTTGGGAATTGAACCCAGGTCCTCTGAAAGAGCAGTCAGTTCTCTTAACCGGTGAGACATCTCTCCAGTTCCTTTTAGTAATTCTGAATGTTCTAGTTTCATCTCTGTTGCTGTGATAAAATCATCTGACCAAAAGCTACTTGAGAGGAGGAAAGGGTTTATCTGGCTTACACATCCAGGCCACAGTCTGTCACTGAGGGAAGTCGGGGCAGGAACTCAAGGCAGAAACCTGAATCAGAAACCATGGAGGAATAGCTTTCTGGCTTAATCACTGGTTCACTCCCAGGCTAATGATTAGCTAGCTTTCTCCCATAGCCCAGACCTCTTGACTAGGGTTGGTGCCTCCTACAATGAGCTGGGTCCTCCTGTATCACTTACTGATCAAGACAGTTCCCCACAGACATGGCCACAGGCCAATCTGATCTGGGTAAGTCTTCAGTTGAGGCTTCTCTCAGATAACTATAGGCTGTGTCAAGTTACAAGGCTAACCAGGACAGATGTTAAACACAATTTTCACACTTGGATGATGGAGGGTTTACATAGACTGTCTAAGAGTTGTGAATCAACGCCCCAGCAAGGCTGGCTGGGCCAGAGACCACAGGTAGCCACCAATCCTGCCAGTGGCCTCTGCTGGCTAGGTCTATTCTGACAGCAGCTTATCCTTGCCCTGGGATCTGAAGGAGACCTTAGCAGGCTGGACAAATGGGTCCCTCTGCCTGTTGCCACAGTGGGACCGCAGGGAAGATCCTCATCAGCCAAACCATTGGGGGTTTCGGTAGGAACTGGCACTCTGTTTTCAGCCCAGCCAGTTTCCTCTGAAATCACTGGAGAGTCCGAAGCTGGGCCCTGGGAGTCGTGGGGGAGGGTGGGGGCTGGAGGTGGGGGCTGGAGGTGGGGGTGGTGGGGAAGCCTTGCTGCCAAAAAGGAGGTTGGAGATGGGGCTGTCAGGGCTCCCTCCCCAGTGCAGCCTGAGGAGTAACTCATTCAGTGGAGGGATCAAAAGACTCTCCCATCACCAGGGTTCTCTCAAGGGTGAGTGAGGTCTAAGGACAGCCTTGGGTGACCAACAGTAGTGTCAGAACAACTCCATGGTGGAGGGTTCTAACATACAGGAGACCCTGGATCCCATCCCAGCACTGTGACAATAAAACCCAAGCTAGGGCTGGGCGGTGATGGCGCACGCCTTTAATCCCAATACTCCAGGAGGCAGAGGCAGGTGGATCTTTGTGAGTTCAAGGCCAGCCTGGTCTACAGAGCAAGATCCAGGAAAGGCACCAAACTACACAAAGAAACCTTGTCTTGAAAAACCAAAAAAACAAAAACCAAACCAAAACAAAAAAACCAAGCTAACCTGTAGCTAGAGTTTTCCTGCCTTGCCCACAGTCAGGACAAATATTTGTCACCCACCAGTCCCACAGCCGCTCAGACCCAACCAAGTAAACACAAAGACTTCTATTGGTTACAAACTGTATGGCCGTGGCAGGCTTCTTGCTAACTGTTCCCATAGCTTAAATTAATCCATTTCCACAAATCTATACCTTGCCACTTAGCTTGTGGCTTACTGGCATCTTCACATGCCTCTTGTCCTGGTGGGCGGCTGGCAGTTTCTCCTGCCTTCCTGTTCTTTTATTTCTCTTCTCTGTTAGTCCCGCCTATACTTCCTGCCTAGCCACGGGCCAATCAGGTTTTCTTTATTGACCAATCAGAGCAACTTGACATACAGACCATCCCCCAGCACAGCCAAGTACAGACCATCTCAGACACCTGCACTCAGGCCCATGGTCCTAATCATCCTCTGTGCGGACCTGCTGGGTAAAGCCACGAGGAACCCGAAAACGGGCTCCCACAGGACATACAGAACATCCCACAGCACTAGCCCCTCACCTGGGGTCTTCAGCTGTGAATGCTTCATACATGTATGTATCCATTGTTCTTTACAAGCACTGGGGGGACACCAGCCTCGGGAGAGACTTTGCTCTGGTGACTCGGAAATGACCATCAGGCCTGGGGAGGTTTCCTGCCAAGGGTTCTTCTGCAGACAGGAGAACTGAAGTATGAATACCCACCCTGAGTTTCAGAGCTAGAGAGGTGACCTGATTCTAGTTGTCACCCCAAAGACAAGGTCACGTGATCTCTGACAATTCCTGCCTGGCCATGTCCAGGTGGGAGGCTCTTGTCTCATGGGCCTCTGCCTTTGTAAGTCTGGGATGTGGCTCACCGGCCCATGGTCGTGTGGATGGGCTTTGCCTGGAGCTGGGCTCTGAACGAGGGGTTCCCATAGTTATCATAGTGCGAGACTGGGGGGCCTGGATCTTCTCTCTTCTTTCTTTTCCCGAGATAGGGTCAGTACCACGTTACAGGTCTGAGCCACTCTGCCTGGTTTTTATAGCGCTAGACATTGACACCAGGGTTCATGTCTGCCAGGCAAGCACTCCACCAAGCTCTATCTCCAGCCACAGAATTCCAGCTTAGAACGCTGCAGACTCCACTTTGTCAGGCAGGGAATCCCAAGGCAAGCAGACACCCGGTCACCCTACGGGGTGCACAGGCCTCCGTCTTCCTTTCCGTATATTGGCTCCTCTGGATAGGCTGTCTTTCACCTGAGACTCCCTTCCTGTCTATACCACCGTTAGCTTCCCCTCCTTTTTCGGAGTTTACTCCAAATCATGTTTGTTTGTTTATTTATTTGAGACAGGGTCTATGTGGCCCTGGCTGTCCTGGAACTCACAATGTAGACCAAGCTAGCTTCAAACTCACAGAGAGATCCACCAGTTCCTGTCTTCCAAGTGCTAGGATTAGAGGCACGCACTACCACACTGGCTTTATTAATTTTTTTTTAACCAAACCAAGGTCCTTGCGCTTGCTAGGCAAGCACTCTACCACTGAGCTAAATTCCAAACCCTGGCTCTATTAATTTTTAAGATTTATTTTATTTTACGTGCATGGGTGTTTTGCCTGTATGTATGTCCATGCAGTGCCCATGGAGGCCAAAAGAAGGCATCAGATTCCCTGGAACTGGAGTTACCAGTGATTATAGGCTGCCATGTGGGTGCTGGGAATCAAACCAGATCCTGTGGAAGAAGAGCCAGTGCTTTTAACTGTTCAGCCATCTCTCCAGCTCCTAGTTAATTAGAGACAAGGTTTCTCTGTGCAGCCCTGGCAGTCATAGAACTCACTCTGTAGACCAGGCTGGCCTCGAACTCACAGAGATCCGCCTGCCTCTGCCTCCCAAGTGCTGGGATTAAAGGTGTGCACCACCACTGCCCAGCTTATTATTTATTTTTACCTAATGTGTATGGGTCTTTTACCCACTTACATGTCTGTGTACCATATGCAGTACTCAGGGAGGCCAGAAAAGGGCATCCAACCCTTTGGATCTGGAGTTACAGAGAGTTGTGAGCCACTATGTGGGTGCTGGGAACTGAACCTGGGTCGTTTACAAGAGTAGCCAGGGTTGCCGGGCGGTGGTGGCGCACGCCTTTAATCCCAGCACTCGGGAGGCAGAGCCAGGTGGATCTCTGTGAGTTCAAGGCCAGCCTGGGCTACCAAGTGAGCTCCAGGAAAGGCGCAAAGCTACACAGAGAAACCCTGTCTCGAAAAAAAAAAAAAAAAAAAAAAGAGTAGCCAGGGTTCTTAACAGCCATCTCTCCAGCCCCCTATCTGTCTGTCTGTCTATCTATCTATCTATCTATCTATTTTGAGACAGGGTCTCACTGTGTAGGCCTAACTACCATGGAACTTGATATGTAAACCAGTCCTGTAACTGACTCACAGACATCCACTTGCCTCTATCCACCTGCCTCTGCCTATTCAGTGTTGAGATTAAAGGTGTGTGCCACTATGTCTGGCCCAAATCATTCCTATATATATGAATATTTTTATATTCATATATATATGAATATATGTGAATGATTTGGGCCAGACATATATATATATTTGATTATATATATTTATATATAAAATATATATTTATATATATTTGATTTTTGTTTTTTGTTTTTTGGGGTTTTTTTGAGACAGGGTTTCTCTGTGTAGCTTTGGAGCCTGTCCTGGATTTCACTTTGTAGACCAGGCTGGACTTACAAAGATTTGCCTGGCTCTGCCTCCTGACCGAGTGCTGAGATTAAAGGCGTACGCAACCACTGCCCGGCTATATTTGGTTTTTTAAGACAAGGTTTCTTGGCTGGGCGGTGGTGGCACACACCTTTAATCCCAGCACTCGGGAGGCAAGAGGTAGGCCTGGTCTATAGAGCGAGATCCAGGAAAGGCGCAAAGCTACACAGAGAAACCCTGTCTCGAAAAAAAACAAAAACAAACAAACAAACAAACAAAAAGACAAGGTTTCTCTGTGTAGCCCTGGCTGTCCTGGAACTCACCCTGTACACCAGGCTGGTCTTGAACTAGGAGATCTGCCTGCCTTTGCCTCCCCAGTGCTGGGATTAAAGGCATGGGCCACCATGCCAGGCAGCCCTGCATCCTTAATTTTTTTCTCAGCTGGGCAGTGGTGGAGCAGGCCTTTAATCCCAGCACTTGGGAGGCAGAGATAAGTGGATCTTTGTGAGTTCAAGGCCAGCCTGGTCTACAGAGCAAATACCAGGACAGGCTCCAAAGCTACAGAGGAACCCTGTCTCAGGGGGGAATAAAAGTTTCTTCTCCTAGAGGAGGTTCCCTGGAAGATTTCTGAGCTGGACTGAGGGTCAGTCAGGACCGGTGCTTATGTGAAGAGGTATCACACACAGCTGTGAAACATGAGCTACAGACAGAGTGCTAGGCAAGAAGGGAACTTGTTTTCCTTTGCTCAGCAGCCCCTCCCCCACCCCCCACAACCCACTTGGCCTTGATGTAGTGCACTTAGAATATGGTATGTGTGTGCATGCATGCACGCACGTACGTATGCGTGCGTGTTGGGGGCAGACAAACGGTTGATCAGAGCTAGCAGGCTCGAGGACCTACAATCTCTGAGAAAAGAGCCAACCTCGAGGCCCTGGGCCTTCCTGGAAGAAGTGAGCCACTCTTTATGGTCATCTTGGCTGATGTCAGTCTAGGCAAATACCCCGAGGCACCTCAGTCAGCCTGGGATGGCTTTGTGGGCTGGGGCTGGGAATCCCCATGGGCAGCCACACCCTGCCTGCCTGTGAAGGCTGAGTCAGAGCAGAAGCCTGCACAGCCTCCAGCCTGCACCAGCCCTGCACCAGACAAGGCAACTTCCTGAACTCTCACAGCCCCAGAGAGCTACAGGCTCTGTCCCCAGCAGCCATCCTAGGCTTTAAGCACTTCCTCATGACCTTGCTGTCTCTGCTGTCACAGACCCTTTTCTGAGGACACCTGGAAAGACAGGTGATTGACCTAAACCAGGACTTGTGAACCTCCTGCCCCTCTGAGACCTGCAAATGGCTTTCCCAAGTGTGGACTGGTCAGCTGTGCTGTAGAGAGCCCTGTGGACCTACAGCAGGACATACATGTGCATACTCATTTTACTGTCATGCCTGTGTGCACACGTATGCACGCGCGCGCGCGCGCGCACACACACACACACACACTGTACACACTCATGTCTCCACACTCATGCTTATACACACCCACCCACTGACATGCTCACATATAAGAAATCCCAAATACGAGTCTTTTCTATCAAAAACTATAAAACCTGTGTTTAAGACAAGGAATCAAATCTTTAAAATCTCCTCCACCTACTAAGACTTTGGTGCAAACATTTACATCCCCCTCCCTAGTAAACCCTTTGTTTACCCAGGGGCCCCAGCTATAGCTCAGGAATTTGTGGGCCTGGAGCCGTGGGCCCTTCCCCTTCCGCCGCTGTCATTTCCTGTGCTCACATTCTTTTCAAACTAGCCAGGTGGTTCTCTGAGTTCAAGGCCAGCCTGGTCTACAAAGTAAGCCAGGACAGCCAGGGCTACACGGAGAAACCTTGTCTAGGATAAACAAAAAAAATTGAAATTAAAATTGAAAACAACAACAAAAAAAGCATGTCCTTCAAGCTGGCTCAGTGGATAGAGGCAGTTGACACCAAGCCTGAGCCGGTTTGATCCCTGGAACCCAAATGGGAGGGAAGAACTCCTATAAGTTGTCCTCTGACCTACACACACGCCACGCACGGGCGGGCGGGCACACACACACACACACACGCACGCACGCACGCACGCACGCACGCACGCACGCACGCACTGGCATGAGCATAAACCCACATAAAATGTTTCAAATTTTTACTGTAGGGACTGGAGAGATGGCTCAGAGGTGAAGAGCACTGCTTGTTCTTCCAGAGGTCCTGAGTTCAATTCCCAGCAACCACGTGGTGGCTCACAACCTCTGTAATGAGATCTGGTGCCCTCTTCTGGCGTGAAGACATACATGCAGGCAGAACACTGTATACATAAATAAATCTTAAAAAAAGGAAAACGATTCTATTAATTTTTTTATTGTAACTAAACATGTCCTGAGGTTTTAGGGTATAGAATAGTAACAGATTTCTCCCCCCAAAACCAGGCTATCCTCAAACTCACAGAGATCCTCCTGCCTCTGCCTCCTAATTGCTGGGATTAAAGGGCCACCACCTGCTGGCTGTCAGATCTTTTTCTTAATGTGTATGAAACCCTGGTAGAGTCTAACATGCAATCCTGAAAAACACACCAAATGGAGACAACACCACTCCTAAGGGACGAGGGTGAGAACCAGAAGGGATCTCCAGGCTGGAGGTTGGCACACTTGGCAAATGAGGAGAGGAGAGGAGGGCCAGGGTTCTGACACAGGGGAGCACACCCGTGCAGCCCGTGCTCAGGAACAAATGGAGCCCTTGGGACTAGTGCTCAGCCTGTTCTGTACAAACAGGTGGAATGCAGCCCGTGCTCAAAGGGGCACATTTGATCCAAAGCCACTCAACTAAGCCACAGTTCTGTCTCCAGAGTCCATTCCCGTCACTTTGCCCACCACGTCTACCCTGGCACTGGGACACAAGCCCCGTGTTCTGGGGGTAGCTGTGAGGGAAGACTGGGCCCTGTCAACATCTACTTCAGGCAGAACAAGTGGAGGGACCATCACCTTCCGCACGGGAAGCAGACAGGTGTCACGTGAAATGGCTGCATTAGTCTGGCATGCTCCATGAAAAGATCCATTTGTGTGTGCGTGCGTGCATGCGTGTGTATGTGTGTGTGCACCTGTGCGTGTGTGTGTGTGTGTGTGTGTGTGTTGGGGGGTGCTTCTGACAGATGAGGCATGGGCAGCAGCTGCCCTAGGGAAGGACAGCTTCTTTAGCTTGTTGAGCTCGTACTGTGGGCTTGTTATTGGCCCAATCAGAAAACTTTTTAAGATAGTCTCAGGGTGTAGCCCTGCCTGGCCTGGAACTCACAGAGCTCCTCCTTCCTCTGCCTCCTGCCCGGCCCCATCAGCCCTCTTCTCCGTCCTCTGGTGGAGTGCGGTGGGTGCTCAGGGAGGACTCCAGCACGGGAGCAGTGTTGTGAATGTGTACACGGGCGCATGTACACACACAGGCATATGTGTCTGCGTGTGTCCGGGAGAAAGAAGTCCAGGCCCCAAAGAAAGAGAGCACCACTCCAGCTGGAGGTCTGGACGAGGAAAGAGGGCGTGCTTAGGAGAGAACAGCACCGGAAAGTGCATTTGGTTTTAACTCAGGTGGTAACGTCTCTTTTCCTACAGTCTCACTCACCTGTGCAGCCCAGGCTGTCCTCAAATTCTTCTTGCTTTCACTTCCTAGGCTTAGGTCTCATACTTAAGACAAACGGCTGCCTGAGGTACCTATTTAACACATCAAAGTGGATTCTGGCCACTAGCTCTCAGTACCTGTTACAAAGTCATCCTGCTTGGCATATGCCAGCCCTTATCCTAAACTCTCCAGTCCAGGGATTGGGCTGGATCTCTTTCCCCAGCTTCTCTCTCTCTCTCTCTCTCTCTCTCTCTCTCTCTCTCTCTCTCTCTATATATATATATATATATATATATATATATACATATACATATACATATACATATACATATATATACATATACATATACATATATACACACACACATATAATTATATATAATATATACATATATATTCCCTATATAACCCAGCCATTTTGGCTACACTGCTCTCTTGGTCTCCTGGCCTCTTGGCTCCTGGTCCCCTCTCCTGCCCTCTGTCCTGTCCTGTGGTCCTCACCCCCACCCCCACCCCACCCCCCTCCTAACCAGCTTCATGGCATGCCTCTGGTGGTTCTTTCCCTCATATCTACAATCAACCTTTCTCCTCAACCATACCCTGGGGCGGTCATGGCCTCATTTTTTTCATTTATCTGGTGACAAAACCACGGGAATAGCATGAATGAGTTCACTTCCCAGACACTGGCTGCTCCAACCCAAGCTGCTGAGTTGACTCTCCTAATGTATGGACGGATCATTTGTTTCTGGTGGCTTTTGCCACCCCCGACCCCCCCAATTAGACTCCAAATCCTAGAGTCTGCCTCCTCAGCTACTTCTCCACTCCATCTGCCCTAACCACTCCTCTCCCCGTCCACTAAGCGTATCTTTAGCTCCCAGCGCCTTGTAAGCCCTCAGGGTACCTGCCTGGGTGATCATCTGGCATCTTTTTGTTCTGGCCTGCTACACCCATCTGGGTATCTCTCATCACCCACATGGGCACATCTTTCTACTAAAGATTACTAAAGACACTTACTGTCTCCCTTTTCCCAGAAGCCTCAGCTGCTCCCTCCTCTCTCTCTACTGGGTAAGTGTCACCCGGAAGAGACTAGTATTATAGGCATGAGATACCATAACTGGCAATAAAATTATGGTCTTAACTTTTCCCCAAGCTCCTCTAGGACCTGTCCTCTCTTTCTGACTCACTGCACTGTCGTCCTGCGGGGTCCTCCAGACCTATCTGTGTGTAAACTGACGACATGACGGCTCATGTAGTTAAGGGGAAGGTTTTTATTGTAGATGTGAGAGAGAACAGCCAGAGGCATCTGGAAGAGTCCAGAGCAGAGAGAGAAATTAGTACATTGAACATGGCCGGGACTATCTGTGAGAAAGGGGAGCATAACAGGGCAGAGAGAATAGGGAAGATAATCCAGGAGAAAATATAGTGAAAGAAGAGGCAGAGAGAGGGAGGGAGGGAGGGAGGGAGGGAGGGAGGAAGGAAGAGAGAGAGCATAGTGAGAATAGCAGGGTGACGAGGAGAATGAGTAGCTGAGGGGAGGGAAGCCTGTGAGCTGGAGGGAGTTTAGGGTAGGGGTGGAGGTGAGAAGGGCTGGGAAGCTAGCATTGATTTTGAAATGTGTAACAGGTACATGTGGTACTGAAGGAACCTGGAGGCCAGCACGAGCTTTGACATGCTAATAGGCACCACAGGCACGTCTCCCTTCAGCCAGAGGTAAGGGAAATGACTCTTTTTGGTTATGAGGAACCATCTTCATAATTCCTGAGGAATTCTGGCTTTTATCCAACTGCCAGAAATCTTCCTATGGTCCAAGGTGAGCCCATTTCTGGATATTTGGACTGTCTTTGGGGATTTAGGGAACTGGAGTTTCCTTTGGACTTGACACACTGCAGACAGCCTGCTCAGAATGTTGTTCCTCAGCAAGGCTAGGTGACCGGGAAGTCTGTTTCCATTCTGTTCTCCCCAGCCATTTTTCTGGGATGTCACCTCTGGGCTGTGAGGGAGAAGGAACTGACCAACCCTATGATGAAGTCATGTACCCGCCACCAAGAGGGCTGTCCTGAGGGTTGTGAAATGCTTACTAACTACTCACTTCATAGCATCCTTGGCTCAGAGCAGTAGGTCAAGGTCCTTGCTGTTGGCTCCCAGGGGCCACGATGGTCGCATCCTCTCTCTCCCCCTGTTTGCCTTGCTCTGCCCCCGCTGTAGCGGGTGGTATGTCCTCTTTCTCCACCCTCCTGCTTCTGGTGGTGGCCTCTCTGCAGGCCTTCTCTGGTCATAGGCGTTTCCGATGAGCCACATGGCCTGTGCACCCCCCTGGAAGGGGACACTTTCTCCTTTGATGCGGAATGTAGTGTGCTGTGTGGATATTTTCAGACACTGGCTGACAGATGAGGGACTGGCTAGGACAGAAGCCCTTTCTGGCAGGTAGTAAGGTTTGGCCTCCAAGGCTATTCAACCACCTGTTCCTGGGGCCTGCCTCCCAGCACAGCCAGGCCGACCTGACCTGTCTGCTCTACCCACCTGTGACTCATTCCCACCCACACTCCTCCACCTCCAGACTTACATTGCTGGAGAGCCCCTAATTCCTCCCATCCACTCCTCTGGGACAAGCCGGGACTGGGCAGCAGCCTCCGCCCTGTGCCACCCTTAAGAAACATTCCCCGAATAACCCTGAGAAAGTCCTCCTGCTGCTCCTGATGATCGTGGGCTTCTTGGGTCCTCCTCTGCTCTGGGCAGCCTAGTCATTCAGTCAATTTGCATGATAGCCAGAACAAGCTGACCCTGCCATCTCACAGACAGAGGGCCTTTCAGGGGAGAAGTAAGTTCATGCTTCAGAGAGGATCTGGGTGTTTCCAGGAAAGCAGGTCTGGGCAGGGCACCCAGACCGGAGCCCTGAGGTTTTCCAGGGCAATGCCTGGAGGTGCTGCTGTCCCCAGGTACACAACCTTCCACAGGAAGCCCCAAACCCCCAGACTGACTCAGTCCTGCCTGGGAACTGCTCTTTTCAGGGTTTGGACCAGTCAGCAGGGACATTTTGTTTTTTTGGTTTTTTTGTTTGTTTGTTTGTTTTGTTTTGTTTTTTGGAGACAGGGTTTCTCTGCGTAGCTTTGGAGCCTGTCCTGGATCTCACTCTGTAGACCAGGCTGGCCTTGAACTCCCAGAGATCTGCCTGGCTCTGCCTCCTGAGTGCTGGGATTAAAGGCATGCGCCACCACCGCCCCGCGACATTTTGTTTCTTATTCCAAGGCTGTTAGGTGGCAGCTTGCGGGCAGGTAGGGCCATTTGTCGCTTTGCTGAGTCCTCCTTCCTGCATCCTCTGTCTTGCATCTCGTGTTCTGTGTTCTTCATCTTCCATCCAACCTCCTGTGTCCTTCATCCTGGGCTCTTCATCCTCCATCTTGAAGCTTCCCCGTGTCCTGTATCCTGCATCCTGTTCCATCTACTCTGCATCTTGCCTCTTGTATCCTGCATCCCCCTTTTTCCACCCTGTGTCTTGTGCCCTGTATCCTCCATCGTGGATCCTGTATCCCTCATCCTCCACGCTGCAGTCTCCATTCCCCATCCCGTGTCCCGTAGCAGAAGTGCTTGGGGCGCATCCTTTCAGCCATGCTGTGGGCCTTGAAGCTGGCAGATCCTCGTCTTGAGCCGTTGCCAACCACCTGGCTTCCGCTTACCAGATGCCCCAGTGTACACCCTTACCCAGCTGTCTCCAGACATGGCCAGTAGCCCCTGGAGAGAGAAGAGTGGGCAGTGGGTTGATTATAGTGCCTAGGAAGGGAAACACAAAAAGTCATTCCCCTGGGTTGGGAGCTCTACCTCAGAGGGAAGGACCTTCGCTGCTTACAGCTCCTGGGTCCTCCCTGTATGAGAACATTGACTGACGGGGCTGCGCCATGTCATTTGGCCTGGGTGGGGCTGGCAGCTGAGCTAACCCTGAGCGGCGGTGTGGAAACAGTTCCCATCCTTGGGTGCTTTGAATTCCTTGAAGGTAGGAGTAGCCTGGCCAGCTGCTCCGCTCTGCTCATCTGTCCACACTGAACCGAGTAGTCCCTGCCTCGCGGGGCTGGGCTGCCTGAGTCACTCCTGTTACACCCAGAGCTTGGCCTCGGACCGCCATGCCCTGGGGGTGGGGTGGGGGGTGGACCTCCTGTTGTCACTCGACACCTCTCCCCTCTTCCAGCCTGCACTGTAAACGCACACCTCATCACCTCATCGAGGAAGCTCGACCCCTCTCCCAGCCCGTCAGTAGCTCTCAGGCCTCCCTGAAGAATTCCCAGAAGTGGCCCCAGCTGGTCCATAGGCAGTGGCAGCATTAGGAGGTGTGGTCTTGTTGGCGTGGATAGGGCTTTGTTGGAGGAAGTGCGTCACTAGGGGGCGGGCTTTGAGGCCTGAGTAAATGTGGCCCCAGCTGGTCCATATGCAGTGGCAGCATTAGGAGGTGTAGTCTTGTTGGCGTGGATAGGGCTTTGTTGGAGGAAGTGCGTCACTAGGGGGGGCGGGCTTTGAGGCCTGAGAAGCCCAAGCCAGGCCTGGTGGCACTTCCACTTCTTGCTGTCTATGGATCCAGATGTAGAACTCTCAACTACCTCTCCAGTACCATGTCTGCCTGCATGCCACCATGCTTCCAGCCATGACAATAATGGATGGACTAAACCTCTGACTATAAGCCAGCCCCAGTTAAATGTTTTCCTTAAAGCCAGGTGGTGGTGTATGCTTTTTTTTTTTTTGTTTTTTGTTTTTTTGAGACAGGGTTTCTCTATGTAGCTTTGCGCCATCGCTTTGGAGACCAGGCTGGCCTTGAACTCACAGAGATCCACCTGCCTCTGCCTCCCAAGTGCTGGGATTAAAGGTGTGTGCCACCACTGCCCGGCGGTGCATGCTTTTAATCCCAGCACTTGGGAAGCAGAGGCTAACCTGGTCTGTAGAGTTAGTTCCTAGACAGCCAGAGCTGCTATACAGAGAAACTCTGTCTTGAAAAACCAGACCAGGGCTGGAGAGATGAATCAGACCTCTTCCAGAGGTCCTGAGTTCAATTCCCAGCACCACATGGTGGCTCACAACCATCTATAGTGGGATCTGATGCCCTCTTCTGGTATAAAGTCAATAGAACACACACACACACACACACACACACACACACACACACACATATATATATATATAAAATAAATAAATAAATCTTAAAAAAAAACAAAACCAGACACCCCCCCCCAAAAAAAAACCCCAAAACCCAAAACCAAAAAACAAACAGGATTCACCAGCCAGATGCAGAGGAAATCGGACATATGCTATTGAGGAGAGACTAGGTCTTGCCATATACATGCTGACCTTGAACTTGGGATCTTCCTGTATCAGCTAGGACCACAGCTTTTAGGCTTTTGAGCAGCAGTTCAGCTGAGATCCATTCAGATGAGGACATAGAGGCTTCTGGTTTGAGGAAACAGGATCAGCTGAGGAATTGGTGTGGTGAGGAAGTCCTCCTATCTGCTTTGACTGGGCCCCAAGAAAAGAGCTAGGTCTGCAAGAAACCTGAAGCTGGGGACACTTCACCAAACCCCACAAGCCACACCTCCTCATCCTATGGTGATATTTTCTTTGTGCTGAAATGTGATTTTATTTGTATGTTAATAAAGTTGCTTGGGGGTCAGAGCTAATAGCAAGCCATAGCAGAAGTCTGGCAGTGGTAGTACACGCCCTTAATTCCAGTCACATGACAGGCAGATCTCGTGTGTTCAAGGACACCACCAGCATGGAGACACACGCCTTTACTCAATACCAACCATAGAAGACCTGGAGGTCTGTATAGATGGGCAGTGATGAAGAGGTCATGTGGTTGGGTTTACAACCAATGAGACAGCAGAACTGAAAGTCAATAAAAAACCAGACACACAGGAAGTAGGTCTCTTGCAGTAAGTCTCTTGTGTGAGCAAAACGGGACCTGTTAACACAAGAGAAGGAGCTGTCCAGCCACCAGATCACCAGAATCATAAGCCCACCCTACACCGACTGGGAACAGGGAAGGCCCCGTCTCCGGACTGGCAGACCGGCTCTCTAGCCTCTAGGCCCCAGCCGTCGGAGCCCCAGAGACCAGGCAGCTACCTTCCCCTGCTCCCTCAAAAAAAAAAAACAGCCCCTGTGAATCTGTGAACCCAACAACCACTGGAGCCATAAGCCCACCCTTCACCAACTGGGAACAACTGCTCCCTGAGACGGAACCCACTAACATTGATTGGACTAAACTGCACCCAGAGAAACAGAGCCCAACAGCACCGATTTGACCAAGAACTCCTAGCGGACCAAGACTATCAATCAGAACAAGAGAGGCACCCTCAGACACAGACACCGCCTGCACAGAGCAGAGGAAGAGATGAGTAGACGCCAGTGCAAAAATACAGGCAACGACATAAAGACCTACATGACAACATCAGAACCTAGCGATTCTACACCTGCAAGACCTGAACATACCAAGGCAGAAGAAGCAGAAGAAATCATTCCTAAAAATGAGTTTAAGAAGATGATAGAGGCCCTTAAAGAGGAAATGAAAAACTCCATTAAGGAGGAAATGAAAAACTCCATTAAAGAGGAAATGAAAAACTCCCTTAAAGAGGAAATAAAAAATTCCCTTAAAGAAATGAGAGAAAAAACAAACAAAAAATTGGAAGAAATCAAAGAAAGCCAAGTAAAAGTAATTAAGCAGATGAAGGAAACAATTCAAGATTTGAAGATTGAAATCGACACAATAAAAAAGACACAAACTGAGGGAATGATGGAAATAGAAACTCTGACTAAACGAACAGGAACTACAGATGCAAGCATAACCGAATGCAAGAGATGGAACAGAGAAAAAACAACAACAACAAAAAAAAAGACAAAAAAGAGTTGCCATGGTCATGGTGTCTCTTCACAGCAATAAAACTCTGAGTCGGCCACCTTTACCTGGGCTTTCCTCTTCTTTCACGTGGCTAAGCCTATGCTCGCCAGTCTCCTCCCTTTGGGTGCTCACTAAATGAGGTAGAGCTGCACTTGACTTCCCTTATGGAATCCTGAGCTTGTGAAGAGGCTCAGCATTAGAATATGTCCTCTTGGTTTTTCGAGACAGGGCTTCTCTGTGTAGCTTTGTGCCTTTCCAGGAACTCGCTTTGGAGACCAGGCTGGCCTCGAACTCACAGAGATCCGCCTGCCTCTGCCTCCCGAGTGCTGGGATTAAAGGTGTGCGCCACCACCGCCCAGCAGAATATGTCCTCTTATAGGACTCAGGTTTAGTAAATATCTGCTGGATGACACACAAATGTGGAAATAACATCAAACCATCATGCAGGTCAAGGCTCAGACACAGATGGCCAGTGTAAACAGCTGGTGCATAGCATATACCAACTATATGTCTGTAGGGTCTGTGGTCATTGACCCTGTCAGGATCTGGAAGCCAAGCAATAGCCTTGTGAGTTTCAGAGCAAGTCGCAGGCCTGATGGGAACCGGGAGCTGATGAGGAAGCTTACTCTTAAAGGGAAAGCAGACCCTGGGAGGCTGCCAGGGTCACCCTACATTCAAGGGATCAAGGAACAGGTAGTCTGTTCAAAGCCACATGGGGTGTGTTTTATTCTTTGGAGTCCTCCCTGTCTGTCTGAAGTTTCGGCCTGGGCAGGAGCCCAAATTCCCAGTGTTACCTGTGGTGGCCTCCGGGAACATGGGAGCAGCAAGGCTGATTGTGATAATAAGCTGTGAGGACCATGGGCTGGGATTGTGGAGTCTTGCCCCCTCCTGTCTCATCAACTCGAGCAGAGAGGAGAGGTAAGGAGCCTCAGAAAGGAAGTGTGAGGGCTCCAATACAGAGACACGAGGGAGGCCAACAGGGCCAGCCCCACATTTTCTGAGGAGACTCGGTATGAAGAGGCACAAAGCAGAACAAGATGAACAGGTCTGGAGGCAGGGGCAGCTCGGCACTATTGAATGGCTTCCAGGCAACCTAGTTCCTTTTCCTCGGAACCCTGCCGTGTGGCAGGGCCCTGGATACCAAGACTGCCAGGAACTTTGCCAGAAGCTCTGCCCGGACACAGCTTTCTTGTTCTCCTTGCCTGGAACCAGGTGAAGAAATGCAAGGTGGGGCTGCTGCTGGCCTTCCCCTTTCCCTCTGGCCTCTCTCTATTTCCTCTTACCTCTGGGGCAAGCATGGCTAATTCTTCTCTTTTGAGACAGAGTCTCTCTGTGTAGCCTTAGCTGCCCACTAACTCCCTAGAGAGATCCGCCTGCCTCTACCTCAGCAGCACTGGGGTTAAAAAGGTGTGTATCGCCGGGCAGCCGTGGTGGCGCACGCCTTTAATCCCAGCACTCGGGAGGCAGAGTCAGACGGATCTCTGTGAGTTCGAGGCCAGCCTGGGCTACCAAGTGAGCTCAACAAAACAAAACAAAAAAGGTGTGTGTCATTGTGGCTGTCTTATCTTTTAATTCTTTTGTTTTCTCTTTTTTGTTTGTATGTTTTTGTTTTTCTAGACAGGGTTTCTCTGTGTAGCCTTGATTGACCTGGAACTCACTCTGTAGACCAGGCTGGTATTAAACTCACAGAGATCTACCTGCCTCTGCCTTCAAGGATTAAAGGTGTGCACCACCACCACCACCACCACCACCACCACCACCACTGGATTTTGGCTTTATCACTGGTTTTTTATTTTTTGTTTTTCGAGACGGTTTCTCTGCATAGCTTTTGTGCTTTTCCTGATCTCATTCTGTAGCCCAGGCTGGCCTCGAACTCATAGAGATCCACCTGGCTCTGCCTCCCGAGTGCTGGGATTAAAGGCGTGTACTAGCTGATCTTACAGAAGACCCAGGTTCAGTTCCCAGCACCCATATAGTAGCTCACAGCCATCTGTTGTGAGCTCATCTCTGGTTCTTGAGAGGCCTGTGTAGTTGTCTCCTGACCCTGGCTCTGCTGAGGCCCCGCCCAGCATGGACCACAGCCTCAACCCCTCGTCCACCATCACTCTCTTTCATCTTTTAAAATTTCAGCTGTTCTTAAATTTACGAAGAGTATTGTGGGCAGACAAGGTGACTGAGGGAGAAAACACACCTGTTGCCAAGACTGATGTCCTGAGTTTGATCTTCGGAACCTGTATAAACCAATAAAATGACCACTCCATGGTGTGGTTAAGGGGAAGTTGTCGGGTTTTTTTTTTTTTTTTTTTTTGAGTGTGTGTGTGTGTGTGTGTGTGTGTGTGTGTGTGTGTGTGTGTGCTACGTGCATGCAAAAGCCCACGGAGGTCAGAAGAGGGCATCACATACCTGGAACTGGTGGAGAAACAGATGGCTGTGAGCTACTATATGGGTGCTGGGAACTGAACCTGGGTCCTCTGTAAGATCAGCTAGTGCTCTCAACCGCTGAGCTATACCTTCAGCCCTAAGGGGAAGGGTTTTATTGTAGATATGAGAGAGAGAACAGTCAGAGGCATCTATCTGGAAGAGTCCAGAGCACAGAGAGAAAGAAGCAGGCTGAACACAGCCAGCAGACAATCTGGCCAGGGTCTGTGAGAGGGGAGAAGAGCAGAGACTAGAGAAAGCAGAGAAGCAGAGCAGAGAGAACACAGCTAGATGAGCAGGGCTATAAGGAGAATGAGTCGCTGGCGGAGGGAGACCTGTGAGCTGGAGGGAGTTTAAGGAAGGGGAGGAGGTGAGAAGAACCAGGATGCTAGCTCTTGGACTTTTTTTTTTTTTTTTTTTTAAGATTTATTTATTTATTATATATACAGTGTTCTGTGTGCATGTACACCCGCAGACCAGAAGAGGGCAACAGATCTCATTACAGATGGTTGTGAGCCACCATGTGGTTGCTGGGAATTGAACTCAGGACCTCTGGAAGAACAAGCAGTGCTCTTAACCTCCAGCCCTCTTCACAGACTTTGAAATGTGTAACAGGCACTTGTAATACTAGAATGTACTTTGATGTGTTGATAGGTGCCATAGGTAGCAAGTCGTATGTTCCTTCTGCCAGAGGTAAGGGAAATGACTACTTTTGGCGGAGGGAAACTAGTTTTCCAACATCCTGACTGCTGGCTTTTATCTAACCACCAGAAATCCTCCTGTACTCCAGGCTGAGCTCATTTCTGGATATTTGGACTGCCTTTTGGGGTTTGAGGAATTGGAGTTGCCTTTGGGTCTGACAGAACCCACATGGTAGAAGGAAAGAACTGACTCTGAAAGTTGTCCTCTGACCTCCATACATGTACAATGTGTAAGAATGATAAGCGGCGCTAGTTACCATGTGGAAAGGTCATGGTCACGACAAAACCCAGTATCAGTATCAGAGCTTTATTAGGAGGAAGAGGAGTAGTGGGGAACAAGAGAACCAGGCTTGGGGAAGGAGCATGTGCAGAGGGAGAGAGGAAGATGGTGGGGGGAAGAGAGAACAGGACAGAGAAGGTGGGGGTCTGTGTCTGGCTCTTTAAGGCACAGGTAGGCTTATGGAGCTACGCCACGAATGCGCAGATTGTGTGACCATGCTGTGTGTATGTGACGTAAGATGAAAGACCCCTTGTCTAGCTCCTAAACTGTGCATATGCAGTCATGCAGCTGGAGCGCTGCAGAATCCCAACACAATGTGCACACACACATTATATATTTAAGTAATTACATGGCTGGAGTGAGCGGCCTCCCCATTTCCGGTGTGACAGCCTTCACAACCCTACATGGCAACCCTCTACTCTTGCCCAGCTCTGAGCCTAAGCCTCAGAGAACCCCAGCCCACTGAGGGGGTGAGGGAAGTGCTGATGTCCTCTCCTGAGTCTGCTGAGAAGGCAGAGCTGGGTTCTTGGGATCTTATTCCTGCCACTCAGGATACATGAACAAGTGAGGTCTGGCTGGCCACCCATCATCATCCCTCTCAGCCTCACTGATAAGGGCTACCTTCTCTGACCATCGACCTAGGCTGTGGCCTTAGGGAAGTGCCCGTGAGTCCTGAGACTGGACAGAAGGGTAGGGAAAAACTTGGCGACATTAGAAGAGAAGCCCTTCACCAGAAGCTGAGCAAGAATTCCAGCACAATTGATGATTGTTCTAGGCCCTTCTTTCTTCTAGCTGCAAACCTGCAAGTTTCTAGGGCTGTCGCCAGAAACCTAGTGGCTTCTGTTAACAGATTATAATTCCATCTGAAGCATGTTGGGGAAGGGAAAAGGAAAGGAAGGGGGGTAAAAAGGAGGAAGAGGAGGAGGAGGAGAGAAGAAATTCCTTAGCAACCTCCTGAGATGTAACCTGAGAGTCATCATCAGAAGGGTGGGTGTGTGACTGATGCATAAGACAATCCGCAGCTTGCTGTGTTCAGGAGTCCAGGCCTACACCTGGGTACACTTATCCCTCTAAAATCTCTTGGAAAGCACTTGATGCTACCACGGGGCATCTTACTTTCCCCTGTGTGCCTGCTTGTGTTAGTTAGTCCTCATGTTTGAGACTACATTAAAATACCTCTAACAAAACTTAGCTTGGCACCACTGACTAGCTAGTGTAGGGGGATTTGCCATCAATGCTGGTTGGTCCTGCGTCGAAATTCCTAAAAGCTTGGTTCCTACTGCTCTTGGTTAGATGTGTATGATGTGGACACCCCTGCCCTCACCCCTGACAAGATCTAATTATGTCTTTACCCCAAGTACCTTTGTATCTGTTTTATCATATGTCAGGGTCTGATGTAGCCTGGGCTGGCCTGAAACATACTATGTAGCTCAGGATGACCTTGAGCTCTGCTGATCCTCCCTTCCTCTGTTTTCCAAGCACGGATGGGTGTGCACCACCGTGATGACATTTGAGACATCTTTTAAAAACCATAGACATGGACTGAAGAGATGGCTCAGGGGTTAAGAGCCCTGGTTGCTCTTCCACAGGTCCAGAGTTCAATTCCCAGCAACCACATGGTGGCTTACAGCCATCTGTAATGAGATCTGGTGCCCTCTTCTGACCTGCAGGGATACATGCAGGCAGAACACTGAGTACATAATAAATAAATAAATCTTAAAAAAAAAAAAAAGACAAAAAAAAAAAAGACATAAACATGGTGGTGCATGCCTTTGTTTGTTTTTGTTTTTTTGAGACAAGATTTCTCTGTGTAGACCTGGCTGTCCTGAAACTCACAAGGATCTGCCTACCTCTGCTTCCAGAGTGCTGGTATTAAAGGCGTGCACCACCACCACCACCACTACCACCACCACCACCACCACCGCCTGGCTAATCCAAAAAAAAAAAAAATAATAATAATAATAATTAAAGGGCTGCCAAGTATGTATATGGATACTTTGTTTGCATATACGTCCATATACCAGAAGATGGCACCCAACAGTTGTGAGCTGCCATGTGGGTGTTGGGAACTGAATTCAGGACCTTCCAAAGAGCCATGAATACTCTTAACTACTGAGCCATCACTCCAGTCCTAAGACCCTGTCTTTTTTTTTTTTTTTTTTAAGATTTATTTATTTATTATGTACACAGAAGAGGGCACCAGATCTCATTAAAGATGGTTGTCGTGAGCCACCATGTGGTTGCTGGGAATTGAACTCAGGACCTCTGGAAGAGCAGTCAGTGCTCTTAACCTCTGAGCCATCTCTGCAGCCCTAAGACCCTGTCTTAAAACAAAACAAAATTTAAGGATGAGATGGTGAGATGGCTCACTGCTGAAGGTGCTGGCCACAGGGACTGGCGGCCGGGGTTGGGTCCCTGGAGCCCACATGGTGGAAGGAGAGCGCTGTCTCCATAAGTCGTCCTTTGACCTCCACAGGTACAACACCTTCCCTTGTCCCCACAAGTCAACATAAATCAGTTCAAAATAAAAAGTCAATAATTTTTGCGTTTGGTATGTTTACACGATTGCACAAACAGCATCACTACCCAATTGCAGTCACTTCCTGACATGTTGTCACTCCTGGTCACTCTCCCCCAGCCCTGAAACCTCCTAGCCACATCAAGCCCCCTACCTTCATCATCTCCATGTGTCTGCCACCCTGCACATCTCACTGAAGGATTTGTTGGCTGGCACTATTGCTTTCTACTCGGTGCTATCCTCATGGCTCACCTGGGTGCAACCCTTGGCTAATGTGACGAAGGCTGAGGATACCGGTGTGCTATCATGTGTGGACACAGGTTCCCACATCTTGCCTAAGTGGAACTGCTGGCCAGGAAAGCTGCTCTGGCAGTACTTTTAGGCACCAGAAAAGGAGGGCTTGCATTCCTACCATCTGGTGGTCACCTCGTGATGGAGAGATACAAGGGGGACAAGTCTGCTCAGCCTGTAACTAGATTAAAATGCCATGACTTGTCAGCTGCTGCCAGCAGTAGCTGGTAGGGGGCTGCAGGGACCTCTTGTTTTGTTTTGTTTTTTTCCAAGACAGAGTTTCTCTGTGTAACACTTCTGGAACTTTCTTTATAGACCAGACTGGCCTCAAACTCACAGAGATCCATCTGCTTCCCAAATGCTGGGATTAAATGTGTGAACCACCACGGCCCAGCAGCCGGGACCTCTTTTGGAGAGTGGGTATTGTGCCTTTCCGGCTGCAGACTTTCATTGGCCACTAGGTGGCGCACGCTCCTTGTTGAGGCTGAGCCTGAATGACCTTGGCCACTAGGTGGTACCATCTCCCTGTTTAGACAGCCCTTGCAAGTGGCAGTTGGTTTAGGAAGGACCCCTGTGGCATGCAACCACTTCCTGCATTCATCAGTGCAGGCCAGCACCAGAGGCACGCTCTTGGGGCTGGGTAGAAAACAGCACCATCAGTGAGAATAAGAACACATGTAGGTCTTAACTTGAAATGAGCTCAACAAAGCCTTTCCTTAAACCTAGTGTGTAGTTGTGTATGTGCAGGTGTGCGTGTGCCATGATTAGCACATGGAGGTCAGAGAACATTCTCAGAAGTTGATTCTCTTCTGCCACCTTGTGGGATCCAGGAATCCAACTCAGGTGGGAAGATCTGCACACAGACAGCACCTGAGCCATTTAGAAGGCCCAGCAAAGCCTTTCTTCTTTGAGCAGATCCATCACTCACCAAATATTTCTGAGCACCTACAGTGCACTAGGTATTACTCCAGGTGCTGAGAACTTGGCAATATATTAAACAGATACAGTAATGGAACAACATTTGTGGGCCCAGTTTATGTAGTGAGTTCTAGAATAGCTAGGACTAGGTATTGAGACCTTGTCTCACACATGTACACCTCAGTTCTGGATGAGACAGAAGACATCAAGAGGACTTCTCAAGCCGACTGGTGATGGCACTCACCTTTAGTCCCAGCACTTGGGAAGCAAAGGCAGGTGAATAGCCTGGTCTACTGAGCAAGTTCCAGGACAGCCAAAGCTACACAGAGAAATCCTGTCTCACGGGGAGAGGACTTCCCAGGGTAGATGGGGGCAAAGGCAGGGCACAGAACCCTTTGCCTCTTGCAGTCCTAGGTTAGGAGACAGGAGATGGCAGGGAACAGGGCCCTCAAGGTGGTTAAAGCATAGTAACATAATGATCTGGAACTGAAGAATGTGATGGTGAAGACTGGAGTGTGACTCTGGATTAGTGGAGTACAACTTTGTTTGTGAGGATGTTTCAGGAGCCAGTTAGATGCAGGGCTCTGACCCGTGAATGGATTAATACTTGGATGGACTCCTAACATTATTGAGAATGGGGAAAATGAGGTGGGGTCCAGTTCAAGGAAGCAGTCATTGGGAGCATGTCCTTGGGGGCAATCCTGTCCTGGCCCCTTGCTGCCATTCCTGGGATGAGTTCTTCATGGCTGTATATTCTACAATGATGGTCTGCTCACATGCATGGGGCAAGTGATCATAAACTGAACTCTTCAAAAACAGGAGCCAAACCAAATCCTTCTTCCCTTTGATTCTGGCAGGGATTTGGTCACAGCAATGAGAAAGGGAACTTAGATGGAAGGCAAAGATGGCCCAAGGATGAGCAGCTGCCTCGAAAACCAGGAGGGCTGGGCAGGCATCCGTGTTTGCTGGCAGGGTGCAGCTCAGGCCACGACGTGAGAGCCTGCACCCTGCTAACCTCCAGGACCCTGGAGGGTATCTGAGCTGGGAGGTGACTGACAACAACCTATTCTAGTCCTTCAGTTTGGGACACTTTGCAGCTCTACCTTAGAATGTTGTAGCAGTGACTTTTTTTTTTTTCTTTCTTTTTAAGATGTAGTCTTGCCATGTTGCCCAGGTTGGGTTCAAACTTCTAGACACAAATAGTTCTGCTTCAGTCTCCCCAGAAGCTGGGATAATAGGTATGTACCATCACACCCAGCTTAGAAAGAAATATGTTTTCCAGAAATTACCTGGGTAGGGTTATCGAGGACACTGGAAACTATGAGCTGGGAAACTCTCCCTTGGACTCACCTTTTCTTTTTGGCTCCTTTGCTTTGCTCCAGGCCAAATGGACAATTCCAAGCTTGGGACCAAACTTTCAGATCCCAGGTGCCACTTGCTTTGATTTTCAGATGAAGTTTAAGGCCACCTCATACCATAGCAGGAAATACTTGGGGGCCTGAATGGTGTCCACCTATGGGACCCCACATCTTAAGCCCAATAAAGGAGGCTTTGTTTGGTGGAAGGATCTTTGTATATGTAACTGAAGACCTTGAGATGAGATAATTCTGGATTATAATTTTGTGGGAGGGCTAATTCTAGTAGATGCCTATTTTCTTAAGAGAGGCCAGGCATGGAGGTGCATGTTTATGGGAAGAAAAGGCAGGTGAAGGAGGAGGTCACACACACACACACACACACACACACACACACACACCCCACACTGACAGAGGCCGTGGAGGCAGGTATTGGGGTGACGTGGCCTCAAGTCAAGGGATACAGTACCTACTAGAAGCTAACAAAATGTGGACTCTTTCCAGCGTCACAGAGGGAGTGTAGCCCACAGACACCTAAGCCTCACATTTGTCTCTAAAAGCATGAGAGAATAGCTTTTTTTGCTTTCTTTCTTTTGAGACAGACTCTCATATAGCTTAGGCTAACTTTGAACTCACTCTGTGGCTGAGCATGGCCTAGTGACTTCTGGTGTGTTGGCCTCTAGCACCAGGTCTACTTGGTGCATTATACTATGGTCTTCTGTTTGCCCAGCCTGGCGGGTTGGTATGGATCAGGCAGGTGGGGCAGGAGCTCTTTTCTGAGGAGGCTCACACCATTATTAGATTTAAACTTCCTGGATGATGGACATTTGTCAGTCACTGATCAGCTGAGGATTATCAATTCTATAGGCCCTGCCACCCATGACATCTGGAAGTAGTCAGGTGATGTATGTCCAGACCTGGGGAGTCATCTATGAACCACAATGTGTATTACCCTTTTAAGAATGAATGAATGATCCAAGCGTCCCTGCATAAGCCCTAGGTTTCAAACAGCTAACTCATGCAATGAGCACAGGACCTGGTACCACTGCCTAGATGCCTCCCAAACAGATCAAGCCAATCGACTGTCTCACCTATTCAGAGGGCCTGATCCAGTTGGGGGCCCCTCAGTCTTTGGTTCATAGTTCATGTGTTTCCATCCGTTTGGCTATTTGTCCCTGTGCTTTATCCAACCTTGGTTTCAACAATTCTCGCTCATATAAACCCTCCTCTTTCTCGCTAATTAGACTCCCAGAGCTCCACTCAGGGCCTAGCCGTGGATCTCTGCATCCAGATTCCTCAGTCCTTGGATGGGGTTTCTGGCACGACTATTAGGGTGTTTGGTCATCCCATCACCAGAGTATGTCAGTTCCGGCTGTCTCTCAACCATTGCCAGCAGTCTATTGTGGGGGTATCTTTGTGGATTTCTGTGGGCTTGGCTCAGTCTGGGAGGAGGGGACTGGACCTGCCTGGACTGAATCTACCAGGTTGATCTCAGTCCTCGGGGGAGGCTTTGCCCTGGAGGAGGTGGGGAAGGGGGGGGGGTGGGCTCGGGGGAAAGGGAGGGGGCAGGAGGGGGAGAACAAGGGAATCCGTGGCTGATATGTAGAACTGAATGGTATTGTAAAACAAAATAAAAGGAAAAAAAAGAATGAATGAATGAATAAATAAATAAACAAATGGGGGCTGGAAGGATGGCTCAGTGGTTAAAGAGCACTGGCTGATCCTCTAAAGGTCCTGAGTTCAATTCCCAGCAACCACATGGTGGCTCACAACCATCTATAATTGTTGCGGGCCGCAGGAATATATCATAAGAACTCAGCTGGTTATGGCAAAGTCACTACCTGGAGGAATCAGGGAAATCCTCCAGAGGAAGCCAAATCCCAAGGAGTTTTTGGTGTTACTTGGCTTGTTATATATCAGCTGTATTCTGTTATGAAAATCATGTGTGCCTTCACAGCTTTCCCAATTGACTTTTCCCTAAAAAGGGCTAACAGTATAGACTGATCACTCTCTGGACATACACATTCCAGGTATTTGGAGAACAGCCTCAGGAAAGGCTTTCTCTGGAATCAGATTATCTCCCTTGGCCACTTTCAAGGACTACAGGAAACACCACCCAGGTGGGCGCCCATTGTTAGTCCTAGGTGGACTAACAATGATAACAGCCCACATGCAAGTCTCCTGACTTACGGTAAATTCCACAAGGAGACACCGCCTAGGAGAGGTGGACGTTAAGTAATAGCTTTACACAATTTAGCTCGGACCCTCCCTTTATATACCGGGACTTCCAGGGCACAAAAAAAGAGAAGAGAAAAGAGAATGGAAGAACTAGATGGGTAAGAACTTGAGAGGAACGAACTGAGATGGGGAAGAACTAGATTGAAGAGCTAAAAGAGAGGACTAGAGGAACGAGATGGAAGATGAGGAAGAGCCAGATGGGGAAGAACAAGATGAGGAAGAGCCAGATGAGAGAGAAGGAGACGGGAGAGGAGCTGATAGGGGAAAGAACTAGATAGATGAGAACCTAGAAGGGACAGAACTAGATGAAGGAATTAAGATAGAACTTAGAGGGGATCACAGACAAGTGTAGAGAGAAATCAGGCTAAAGATGACCTAAATATGAGAGCAGAATATAAGCTTATAACTGTCACAGAATAATAAAGTATATGGACTAAGGAGTTTCGTGTACATAGATTCATTTCATTTCATCAAAGATTAATTATCAGCTGGTTGATAGATCTTTCCGCGGACCCTGGAAAGGAGACTATTAGGGGCTGGACCCCAATAGTCCCCAACATATAATGAGATCTGGTGCCCTCTTCTGGCCTGCAGGTAGACCACCTTAAATAATTAAACCTTAAAAAATTTTTGAAAAACAAACAAATAAAAAAACAAAAACAGGTGCTGGGAGGTGGTGGTGCATGCCTTTAATCCAAGCACATGGAAATTTCAAGGTCAGCCTGGTCTACAGAATGAGTTCCAGGATAGCCAGAACTGCTGTTACACAGAATAATCCTGTCTCAAAACAAAACAAAACAACAAAAAACAGAACAAAAACAGGCAAGATGGCTTAGTGGGTAAATACACTTGCTGCCAAGCCTGACAACCTAAATTCAATCTCTGGGACCTCCATAGTAGAGGACTGATTTCTGCAAGTTGTCCTCTGACCTCCACACATGGTTGTGGCACATGTGCTCACACACTTATACAGAAAATAAATGAGCAGAATGACAAAAATACTCAGGCATGGTAGTTACACGTATATACACAGCTCATGAGATGCTAAGGTAGGAGGATTGTGAGTCTGGGGCCAGCCGGGCTACACAGTGGAACTTTCAAATTAGAAAGGGCTGGAGGTATAGATAGCTCAACGGTAGAATTTGGGGCAACCTAAATCTGTGTCCCCAGGCTATGGTCACTCAAAATGGCTCCAGAATAAAGCATCTCCATATTTCCTTTAGGATAAGATCTGTTTTGTTTGTACCAACAATCTCATTCCTAAGGCCTTAGACATTCCTCTGGCCAGGATGTGGCTGGTGTGGTCTACCCTGCTCAGACTTTCTCTTCATCAAGGCCCTGCTGTCTTCTCTTTGCACATGTCAGAGCAGCAGATCAGCCCTTCAGGAGCTTTCCTCCAGTTGCAGCTCGGCTAATGCACAGGAGGCCTTGCTTTCAGCCTGAGTTTTCTTTTTTCTTTGAGACATGGTTTGGGTAGGTAGCCCTAGCTAGCCTGATACTACACCATCTATACTAGTCTTGGACTTGTAGCATTTTGCTCTCAGTACCCCAGTACTGAGATGATAGGTGTGTAAAACCACACTTGACCCTCACTGTAATGTTTAACATATCTTCACTAAGTCTTCACATTTCTTGTGTTTGCTGTTTTTAAGTCGCTGAGGTACAAATACAGGTTCTCACTCATGTGAGACAGTGCTCTTCCGCTGTGGCATATCCCTGTCTCTCTGGTGAAAGCAGCATGCAGCTCTTCCTTTTACTTTATATGCAAAGGCTACTGTAGACTTACTAACTGGACTGACATCGACATGGTTGTATTTGTGGGAACAGAGACACTTAATGAGGGACATGGAGATGACTGTTAGTAGCCAGAATGATATTTATACATAAAGTTTACTATCTTATCTGGGTTCAGCCTGTGATGTTACAGTTTTCTTTTTTTAAGATTTTTTTTTATTATGGATACAGAGGAGGGAGCCAGATCTCATTACAGATGGTTGTGAGCCACCATGTGGTTGCTGGGAATTGAACTCAGGACCTCTGGAAGAGCATTCAGTGCTCTTAACCTCTGAGCTATCTCTCCAGCCCATAGTTTTCTTTTTTTTCCTTTTTCCAAGACAGGATCTGTGTAGCTCTGGTTGTCCTGGAACTTGTTCTGTAGACCAGGATGGCCTTGAACTCACAGAGATCCAACTACTTATGCCTCCAGAGTGCTGGGATTAATGGTGCTCACCATAACTGCTTGCCTCCTCTTTCTTCTTCTTCTTCTTCTTCTTCTTCTTCTTCTTCTTCTTCTTCTTCTTCTTCTTCTTCTTCTTCTTCTTCTTCTTTTCTTCTTCTCCTCCTCTTCCTCCTCCTCCTCCCTTCTTTCTTCTTCTTCCTTTTCTTCTTCTCCCTCCCCCCCCTCATCTCCCCGACAGGGTTTCTCTGTGAAGTCCTGGCAGTCCAGGGTGCTGTAGACCAGGCTGACCTCAAACTGGGATTAAAGTAATGCATCACCACCGGCCCAAAGCAAAAGTTTCTTACAGGAGTAACAAAACTGTTGATCACAGACAATCATTACAGAGTAACAATGGTACAGTAAGTTTGAAATGTTACAGCTGTTAAACCTGCAACACAGACATCCAGAGCCCACATTCACGGACTTGCTATGGAGAGCCTGCAGGAAGTGTGGCACCTATGAAGTGCGCTCAGTAGAAGTATGCTGGAACCCGGAGTCACCCAACCCTTTCTTTCTGGAACAGAGGCTTCCATGTGTTCAGTGATCTTTTGCACTGGACTTCTGGGCCCCCAGTCTGTTTAGGTCACTATCCAACACCAAAACTTGAGGCCAGCCAGGCCTGCTCAATTGCAGTGATGTTTGTGGTACCACGGGGGTCTTCTTTCTGGAGGCCTGCGGCCCTTGGGGTGGGTGGGTGATAAGCATGCCCTGGAGGTACTGACACTAGTGTACAATAGACAGTTTGTTTCCTGTAGCACATCTGGATAGATGTGAGTGAAAGAGCAGTAGGCTTTGCCCCCCACCCCAGACAGGGTTTCTTTGTGTAACAGCTCTGGTTGTTTTAAAACTCGGCTTTGTACACCAAGTTGGCCTCGAATTAACAGAGATCCGCCTGTCTCTGCCTTCTGAGTGCTGGGATTAAAGGTGTGCACCACTGCCACCCGGCTTTCTTAATTTCCATTTGAGTAATTATCAAGTTTTAAGCTTATGAACTTTTGCAAGGATTAACTCTACAACAAGCACTCTCGAGCATGCACAAACACCAGCATCTCAGTGCACTACAGCTCACGCTAGGTGATTCCACCTACCTGTGCCCACTTAGTGACAGCACACACCTGGCGCTTATGATTTGATGGGAGAACACTTATGTGGTGAGTCCACCCACAGACACCAAAGCAAAGTTCTCTGAGCATGTAAGAGCCTGTGAGAAACACCTATAATAACCAACTACCAGCCCAATGTTTAAATCTCAGAAAAAAGTCACCCCAAGTAAGCAAAATAGGACCAAACACAAAGGCATCTAACAGGTTGGGGATTTAGCTCAGTGGTAGAGCACTTGCCTAGCAAGTGCAAGGCCAGCTGGGGGAGGGGACGAGGGACAAAGGCACCTACAACAATGAGGACATGAGAATCTTCCTTTAGGGAGATTTTTTTTTCCTCAGCAATTTAATATAAGACCCATTGAGAACGGGTACCTGGTACTCCTAATGGATATTCCAGGGCTGATGCTGGCCCCAAATGGCTGAATGCAAGGGATCACAGGCTTCATGGCTTTCTATATTGCACACATATGTGACCTGTCTACTGCAGCAGAACACAACTGACCAGTGACCTGGGGTAGCACTCCAACACAATCTTGGGGGAAAAGATTTAATGTAAATATTTACCCATTAGGATGTACAAATAAATAAATAGGCTCAGAAGAGCCGACAGAAAAAAAAAAACACAAATATGTTAACTGCCAATTTATCTCCAATCTCAGATACTTCACTTCTAAAATACTAATACACAAATTAACTAATAAAAAGATAATAGGACATTCAACATAAACATCCCCAAACAAAAAATAAAATCAAGGATAAATGCTATTTCTTCCTATGTATCAAGACTACAAATAGCATTTAAACACTTTATTATTCAAATTAAGAAATTATACATTTTGTCTGATAATGGTCATTGTCTTAAAAGTGTCATTCAGTTTTCCCACATTTCAAAGTATATTGCTAATTCTGGTCACCTAACCCAACAGCACAAAGAGCCTCCAGGCGCAAAGATGCTGGACTTGGCAGAGACGCGGGGTCTGGAGTCCTCAACCAGCTCCATGTTGGTCCTTGCATGCTGGCCTCCTAGATGCTCCCCTGCTTCCTGTTTGCAGAGGCTGTGGTCACCTGGCAACAAGTTGGACCCTGAAAAAAGTGCCTAAGTGAGAATCACCTGGCCTGATGTTCTTCCCTGACACACACTCCAGGGACGCTGTCTTCTTATCAAAGCACCAGCAGGAAGCAGAGGTGCTAAGGCCTGGCAAGTCCCCCTGAAGATGCCTAAGATGATGGGCAGTACTGCCGGGCCAGGAGGGCGCGTGGATCACGGAGAGACGCAGCCCGCCACTTTGGTTCAAATGACTTTAATAAAAGCTGCAGTGCTCACATCCCCCAGTCGCCAACTCACTGTAGGTGACACAGTACCTCAGGAAGTGCAGGGACCCTCCTCCTCCGCCTCCCCGGAAAGCTCTCCAGGTACAGAGCAGAGACAGGAAAAGAGCAATGAAGGCAGCAGCCACCTCACACCCACACAGCCATGTCCAAACCTCATGATGCAGGTCAGTAGGAGTCTGAAGACAAGCATGCGAGTCCCACCTGGGGGACATGGCTTACAAAGCACAAATAAAATAATACTAGCGTTATCCATTTTCCAAACCTAATCACTTTGGGAAAAGGCAGCAGGAAAAATGCCTTCAGTTTTTACAATTAGGCTTGTAAACAATCAACCACATGAGAAGCAGTGGCTCAGGGCTCTGCGTATCAGCCCCAGATTCCGTCTGCAGATATGGTGCCTGACCCAGAGGGGATATGAACTAGGTCAGCAAGGCCAAAGCTTCATCTTTGGTTAATTTCACTGAGTTACCACTAGTCTAAAACCTGTGCTCTTCTTGGCAAAAATTACTAAACCAGCCACACGGCACATAACAGTGGTTAAGTTATGTGAAAAGCAATGTCCATCTATGTAAGTGACTGTGTCACAATAAAATTATCTTAAAAAAATCAGAAAGGGAGGAATGCCAGAAAGAAGGCCTGAGGAGAGCCGCGGGTCCCGCCTGAGTGCTCTCGGGGGGTTTGGCAGGTGCTGGCTGCCTTTGGGTCAGATCAAGTTCCCTGGGCTCAACTCAGCTCAGCTCAAAGCCAGCAGCACACTCGATGGCATAAAGCAGTTTGCTTCGCAGCAGGGCTTCATCATAAAATTCTGGGAGCTTCAGCAGATTCATGCAGGTGCTGGCTGTAGGTAGCCGCTCAAGGTCCGAGCCTCCATTGTGAATGCAAAACGCAGGGTACAGCTCCTGGAAGACAGGGCACAGGACATGGTTAGAGGCCTCAGGCATAGCCTGAGCTTGCTCTGCCAGAGAGGTACTGTTGCTCTAGCATCTGCCTTTCTCAAAAGTAGTTATTCTTTCTTTTAAAAAAGGTTTAATTTTAAATTATGTATGTGCATGTACTTGTGTCTGTGCATGCTAAGTGCAGGCACCCAGAAGCCAGAGGTGTTGGCAATACTCTTGAAGCTCAGTTACGGGTGGTTGGAAACTGTTTGCCATGGGTGTTGAGAACTTAACTTGGGTCCTCTACAAGAGCAGCATGGGCTCTTAACCAACAAGCTACTTCTCTAAACCCTTGCCTTTCTTTATGATACTTTTTGTTTTTGTGTTTCAAGACAGGGTTTCTCTGTGCAACAGTCCTGACTGTCCTGGAACTTGCTCCGTAGACCAGGCTGACCTCAAACTCAGAGATCTGCCTGCTCCTGCCTCCTGAGTGCTGGGATTAAAGACGTGTGCCAGCAGCCTGGCTACCCACCCCCCTTAAAAAAGATTTAAAAAAAAATCCATTTATTTTTGTTTTATGTGTATGAGCATTTTGCCTGCATGTATGTATGTGAACCATATGTGTACCTGAGGCCTAAAGAGGTCAGAAGGGGGCATCAGATCACCAGAACTATAGTTATAGACAGTTGTAAGGTACCACGTGGGTATTCTTTAAGAACACTCATTGCTAACAACAACAACAACAACAACAAAAGGTATGGTGGCACACACCTTTAATCTCAGCACTTAGGCGGATCTCTGTGAGTTCGAGGCCAGCCTGGTCTACAGAGCGAGATCCAGGACAGGCACCAAAACCACATGTAGAAACCCTGCCTTGGAAACAAACAAACAAACAAACAAACAAGCAAATAAAAACACTCACTGATCTTAACCAGTGAGTCATTTCTACAGGCCCTGGTCCACATCTATCAAATACGGAGGAAACTAAAGCAGGACTAGGACTGGATTATGAGCTGATGTCAGGTCATGCTACAGAGAAGAAGGGAAGGGGGGGGGCAGAGAACGTGCATACTGAAGAGGGAGAAAACTTACAGGAGAGGGCAGGGGTCAGGTGGACACTTCAAATGAGCTGCGGTATACACACTGAATTTAGAAGCCATGCAGATGTGTCAACAACACACATCAACAGGAAACATGATAGAAATGGGAGCAAAGTGCAATGTCTACACAGACAGCAAGTAACTATTCACTGGAGGTGAGCCACATAGCCAGCATGATTTCAAGTCATTAAAAAAACTGAAATTGAGCTGAGCAGTGGTGGTAGCACATGCTTCTAATACCAGCACTTGGGAGGCAGAGCCAGGAGGATCTCTGTGAACTCAAGGCCAGCCTGGTCTACACACAGTGAGTTCCAGGACAGCCAAGGCTACAAAGAGAAACTCTGTCTTGAAGAAAAATAAAAAACAACAAAAATTACACTGAATTAATGTGTGTGCACATGCAAACACACCATGACATGCATATGAAGGTCAGAAGACAACTTGCAGGAATTAGTTCCTGCTTTCAATTATGTGGGATCTAGGAATCAAACTCAGGTCATCAGGCTTGGTGGCAGGTACCTGCTTGAGCCATCTCACCAGCCCCACAAATTTTTTATTTTGCTTTGAACTGGCAAGACCAATCTGCACGTGTGTGATGAAGGACAAGAGTGGATGGCTTCCAGGTATTAATGACCAATACATGGTCCCTTCAGAGATGGTACTCAATGAAAGGGATAGCTCTGAGAACTTGAGCTTTTTTCGTACAAATCATTTCTGGGTGTAACCTAACAGCTGACCAGAAAAGTTCTTTCTAGAAACTTTCAGTTGGTGATAAAATGATATATACTTAAAAAAAAAATTATTTATTATGCATACAATGTTCTGCCTGCATGCCAGAATAGGGCGCTAGATCTCATTATAAATGGTTGTAAGCCATCATGTAGTTGCTGGGAATTGAACTCAGGACCTCTGGAAGAGCAGCCAGTGCTCTTAACCACTGAGCCATCTCTCAGCCCAAGATATGTACTTTGAACATGGTCATAGTCACAGGTGGCTACTAGCATCAGTTAGAGGTGACTCAAGTGCTAGACCCAGCACAGGGACGAGTCTCCCACCTTGCCTACAAACAGATCTGAGGAAATGGTTACATCTGTGCAGTGCTGCTGCCGAAAAGGGAAAATTCAAACCTAAAAACTGAGCAAATCTGTTGTTTCTAATGTCTCCCATTTTATCATGTTACAGACAGGAACATAAAGATGAGCCAAGAGCATGCAGCTTGTTTATAGCAGTATTAAGTACATGCTAACAGGTATATGGACAGGATGGTGCCAATGAATGCTATTTAAAGACGTGACTGTGCATGCTGGTTATTATTATTTTTAAAGATTCATTTATTTTTATCTTAAATGCATGAATGTTTGCCTGCCTGCATGTATATGTACCAAATGCATATGTGGTACCCACAGAGGCCAAAGGGAGTCGGATCCTCTGGAACTGGAGTTAAACGATGGCTGTGAGGTATTACGTGAGTGTTGGGAACAGAAACCAGGTCCTTTGAGTCATCTTTCCAGCTCCATGTTGGTTATTTATTTATTTATTTACTTATTGATTGATTGATTGATTGACTTTTTTGAGACAGGGTTTCTCTGTGTAGCTTTGCGCCTTTCCTGGATCTTGCTCTGTAGACCAGGCTGGCCTTGAACTCACATATATCCGCCTGGCTCTGCCTCCCAAGTGCTGGGATTAAAGGCGTGCACCACCACCGCTGGCAGTTATTTTACTATTATTATTACTTTGGTTTTTCCAGACAGGGTTTTTCTGTGTAGTCCTGGCTGTCCTGGAACTCACTCTGTAAATCAGGTTGGCCTCTAGCTCAAAGAGATCCGCCTGCCTCTGCCTCCTGAGTCTTGGGATTAAAGGCGTGGCCACCATTGCCAGGTGGTTATTTTTAATGTACAACACAGAAGCCCTCATTTGTATGTGCAGGTACCCAGACTCTTTAGGTGTGTCCACAGACATTTAATACAAAGAAGAAAGTATGTTTTCTTCTCTCATTCTGTATCAGCACGTCATAGCCACTACTCTGTGCCTTTTTTTTTTTTTTTTTTGTTACCATGTCTTACACTGAGTAGCACAGTGTTCCCACTGCATAGGAGCACACAAACTGCTGAGAGGCACACATGCAGTTTCAACACTGCATAAATAACAAGACCGTGAAAACTACTTGTTTGCTTGAGACTCATTTGTATATTCTGGGCTGACCCTGAACTATGTAGTAAAGGATGACTTAATTCCTGCTTCTCCTGCCTCTACCACCCAGGAGCTAGGATGGATGACAGGTGTATCTCTACATTTAGCAAGAATTGTGTGATTAAGTTCACAATTATACTTGTCTGTAGGCTAAATATATCTGTCAGATGCTGATGGTAACTGCAGACCAGTACATGAGATCTAAAGAAAGAAAGTGAAGATAGTACAAGTAACTAACAGCGACACCTCATTTTTACCCATGAGCACCATCAGGTACCATCTCATACCTGAGATGTGACTGTGCTCTTCTCCAACACAGAACAAAGTAGAGACTGCCCTGAACTGGCTTACTCTCTCAACTAACTGGTACAGATTTCAGATGCCTACCTAGCTCACCCGTCATGGCAATTGTCAACAAGATGAGGCCCTGGGGAGCAAAATGGTACCTGTACATATGGCTGGTGACTGGGTTTTGGAGGTCTACTTTTCAGGTGCTGTGTCTGGAATGAAGGCAAATTATTTAAGGTCACATGATGGGACACTATGATGTTCACTGAAAGTATTTCAAGCTGTGCCTGTCATCCTGTCATCCCAGTACTTGAAAAGCCTTAGCCTTCTGTGCTAAGTTTTATGTCAACTGACACAAAGCTAGAGTCAGCAGAGAGGAGGGAGCCTCGGTTGAGGAAAAAGTCTCCATAAAATCAGATTGTTCTTAATCTGTGGGTTACGACCCATTCACAGGGGTCACCTAAGAACACTGGAAACATATTTACATTATGGTTCATAAAGTAGTGTTGCATGAATCCTAAATGGTCTTATAGCCAAAAGGCTCTCTTGAGTTCCTGTCTTCTGAGGCCTCATATGCCTTTCTCCGTCTAGCCATTTCACTTCCTATCTCATCCTTCTTAGTGCTAGGATTAATGGTGTGTGTGCTTTTCAAATACTGGGGTTAAGGATGTGTGCCACCACTTTCTGGCTCTGTTTCTCTCCTAGACTGGATCAATCTCATGTAGCCCAGCGTGGCCTTGAACTCAGAGAGATTCAGATGGAATCTCTGCCTCCAGAGTGCTAGGATTAAAGGTGTGTGACACCATTGCCTGACCTCTATGTTTAACTCTGTGGCTCTGATCTTCAGGCAAACTTTATTTCTTAGATAATTCTGTCCAAAAGTCACAATTATATGCCATTCGGATGGTATTAATGAATTTTACGAAAACTCTTAACATAAGTTACTGACTCTTAGTATGCAGAAAGAGTTGTTTTACACACTGAAACTGCTTAATTTATCCCTGATGAGTTAGAATTAACTTTATTTATTCAGTTACAAGAAATAATCAGGAATAGGAATCATTCCTTATATATAACACACAACTGATCCCATATGGGTCTGCCAGGCTCTCTAGCGCAAGGTAATGACGAGATTGATCAACTATTGATAGGAGATGTGTTGGAGGCCTCAGAATTTCATAAAAAACATCATGTCAATAGTAAGGGTTTGAAAAAGAATTTGTCCATAACCTGGCAACAAGTCAAGGAAATTCTAAGTAAATGTCCTACTTGCTCTTTTCTTTTTAATTTTTTTATGTTTTATTTTTTTCCTCCGAGACAGGATTTCCCTGTGTAGTTTTGGTGCCTGTCCTGGATCTTGCTCTGTAGACCAGGCTGGCCTCGAACTCAGAGATCTGCCTGGCTCTGCCTCCCAAGTGCGGAAATTAAAGGTGTACACCACCACTGCATGGCCTACTTGCTCTTTATACAATCAAACTCCACTACCTGCAGGAAGTAACCCAAAGAGTACTCAAAGGAATGAAATATGACAGATGGATGTGTTTTATTTTGTAGAATTTGGAAAATTAAAATATGACACCATACTACTGATACCCATTCAGGATTTCAATGGGCAACTGCTCTGAGTTCTGAAAAGGCTGATTCTGTAATCACGCATTTGCTGGAAGTTATGGCCATCATGGGTATACCTGTACAAATTAAGACTGACAATGCTCCAAGCATATGTCTCTGGTAAAATGAAACAGTTTTATTGCTTATTACAATATAAAGCACATTACAGGTATACCACACAATCCTACAGGCCAAAGATCAAACAGAACTCTAAAGGATATGATAAATAAACAGTAAGGAGTAACAAAACCCCCTAGAAATAGATTTTATAATGCTTTATTAACTTTGAATTTTTTTCAATGCTAATGAGAAAGGAACAACAGCTGTGAGAGACATTGGATGATAGAAAAAACTACAGAATTAAAACAGCCTATATACTTTAAGGATGTGTTGACCTCAGAATGGAAACCAGGATATGTGTTACTTTGGGGACGAGGTTTTGCTTTTGTTTTTACAGGAGAAGAAAAGTTATGGATACTATCAAATTTGATAAAGGTTTGATTTGAACAAGAGAGATCTCTTAATTAGAAGAGGTGAAAGTTCATCAACCAGTGTGACCATTCAATTTAAATTAACTTATATGACTAACAAATGCTTTTCATTTGATCAGATATAACTTGCCAAAAGGGAACCTCCTCAAAGTTAGGGTTGGGGAAGGGTTTTGTTTTTGTCTTTCAGGACAATGAAGGCTAAGGAATCTGAAGAACACTGGACAAATCATCCAGAAAAAACGTTGCATGAAAAAAATTTTCTGCAGTGAACCATGACCATGCCTTACAGCGACCTTTGAAGTCTCCAAAAGGATGATGGGGCCCAACAATGACGATTCTATCAGGATAATAATGCCATTAAGCTAACAAACACCACCCAGAGATCAGTTTTGGACTACAAACTACTTAGGACAATTTCAAGACGGCTAGCTGAGATAATCCAATCTCACAGACTATTCTATCCAGGAATTGAGACAAACCCTGCATTTTCCCATTATGCAGAGACTGGATATCAAATAATACAGCTACCTCTCCCAGGACTTAACAATTAACCCAAAATTTTTCTTTTCAGGATCCCCTAAAGGTGCCTTTGCCCCCCAGACAGCAGAAAGTAATTTTAAGAACACATCGCCCATATTCCCAAGAGATGTGGTGGGTGGTTTTTGGTCATTCAATGAATTGTGGATATTTGTCATTGTTTTGGTGGATATTTGTCATTACAAGTTGTCATTGGTAATGGTCAGGAAAAAAGCTGAACAAAGGAAATTAGATTCAGGTCGGTCTCTCTCTCTCTCTCTCTCTCTCTCTCTCTCTCTCTCTCTCTCTCTCTCTCTCTCTCTCTCTAAGACAGGGTTTCTCTGTAGTTTTGGAGCTTGTCCTGGAACTTGCTCTGTAGATCAGGCTGGTCTCAAACTCACAGAGATCTGTCTGGCTCTGCCTTCTGAGTGCTGGAATTAAAGACATATACCACCACCACCACCACCACCCTGGCTTAGATTCAGGGTTCTTGTTTAGAAAAAAAAAAAGAAAAAGAAAAAGAAAAAAAGAGGATATAGATATGATAAGCTAAATGGTAGATTATTGAACCTACTCTGGAAAAAAAAAAGAGATATATAGAATGATAGGATAAAAAGGATAAATTACTGAATCTACTCTGAAAAGAAAAAAGGGGCCAGGTGGTGGTGGTGGGGCACACCTTTAATCCTAGCACTCGGGAGTCAGAGCCAGGCGGATCTCTGTGAGTTTGAGGCCAGCCTGGTCTCCAAAGTGAGTTCCAGGAAAGGCGCAAAGCTACACAGAGAAACCCTGTCTCTCGAAAAACAAAAACAAAAACAAAAACAAAGGGCGAATATGAATATAAGATAAAAAAAAGGTAGATTATTGAATCTACTTTTAAAAAGCAACTACTAGCTTTGAATATTTTACATTGGATTGGATTTTTGTATATCGTATACAAATTGTGTATAGATACAAAGTTGATATTTTTTTTGTTGGAACATACTGTACATATATTTCTACTCTTGTTCAAGGTATTGCACCTACACAGCTCACTTAACAATGTAATACAATTTGCTAGTCCTTGAAAGTTATTATTACAAACTAATTAGGATATAAACAAATGCAGGGTTGGGGGATTTTGCTCAGTGGTAGAGAGCTTGCCTAGCCCTGGGTTTAGTTCTCAGCTCCAGAAAAAAACCAAAACCAAAACCAAAACCAAACAAACAAACAAAGAGACAAACAAACAATAGTTCAGATTCCCAGAACCCATGTTTGAACTAGGGAGATGGCTCAGAGGTTAAGAGCAACCACATGATGGCTCACAAACATCTGTAGTGAGATCTGGTGCCCTCTTCTGGTCTGTAGGCATACATGCAGGTAGAACACTATATATATATATATATATATATATATATATATATATATAATTAAAAAAAAAAAAAGAAAAAAAAAGAAATGCAGGTTAGTTGATAGTCACCTATTACAATGGAACATGTCAGGTTAGGTATGTTTTCAAGGTCAAAGAGATATATTTAAAATAGACAAGTTGTCTTCAAACACTTCAGAGAGCTACAGAATATGGCATTTAAGATGTTTTAGCCGGGCAGTGGTGGCACATGCCTTTAATCCCAGCACTTGGGAGGTAGAGCCAGGTGGATCTCTGTGAGTTCAAGGCCAGCCTGGTCTACAAAGTGAGTTCCAGGAAAGGTGCAAAGCTACACAGAGAAACCCTGTCTCAAAACAAAAACAAAAACAAAAACAAACAAACAACAACAAAAAAAGAAGTTCAAGATGTTTTAATAACATAGGTTCTTTTTTTAATGACAATGAGACATGTCTGCAATATTCTTCAGAGAAGATAGGCATCGAAGAAACTCCACATGGAGCTTACTTTCTTTGTGACAAATTAGCCACTGGGCAAGAAAATGCCCTTGCCTCAACTGCTGACAGTATGCTGTCCAAAACGGAAAAGCAAGACACAAAAGAAAGGACTGCTGAATTTTGCCAAGACAAAGTAGGAAGAACCTTCATAATAGCCTGCTTCACAGATAAGTATGTTAGATATGCCAGGCCTGTAAGCAGAAGATGGATGCCCCAATGCTGCAGAGAAACCTAGGGTGACTGTCCAGGCAGCCAGCTGTTTCTGTCATTTCTCACATTTTTTAGAAGTCTCTTGCCTGCACTTCCTGTTTACTTAGGTAATATTATTTCCTTCTCAGGTCTCTGAGGGAGTGGAAGACTAGTTAGTCATAGTTATAATTTTCCTTGTTAACAAATTCAGAAAAAAAAACTCACTAAAGGGGTATAAAGTGAATAACTCTGTCTCACCCCCCCCCCCCCCCCCAAAAAAAAAAAAGAAAATGAATTAGGTACAACACTTTGGACTCAACAAAATATGATAAATAATGGAGTATTTTCTCTGAATTTGTCAAATGTTAATAGACTGGATATTGTTAATGTAATTCTTGACTGTATATATTGTACATAGTTATTGTACTTATTGTATACAGTTTTTTTATATTAGTTATAACCTTTTATTATTTTAGACAAAAAAGGGGACATGTGGTGGTATTTATAATCTAAGAAATAAAGGTTGCCTGAAGATCAGAGCCAGCCACAAAGTTACGAGGTCAGGCAGTGGTGGTACACACCTTTAATCCTAGCACTCAGGAGGCAGAGATCCATCTGAATCTCTGTGAGTTCAAGACCACACTGGGCTACATGAGACTGATCCAGTCTAGGAGAGAAACAGAGCCAGGCAGTGATGGCACACATCCTTAACCCCAGTATTTGGGGAGCACACACGCCCTTAATCTTAGCAGTAGGAAGGTTGAGATAGAAGTGAAATGGCTGGGTGGAGACAGGAACTAGAGCTTTTTCAGCTGAGGACTCAGAGGCATTTAGTCTAAGGATTTGTGGAGACAGGATTGTTGAGGAGTTGGTGAGGTGAGAAGTGGCAGTGGCTTGTTTCCTCTGATCTTTTAGCATTCACCACAATATTTGGCTCTGGGTTTTTTTTTGTTTGTTTGTTTTTGTTTTTCGAGACAGGGTTTCTCTGTGTAGCTTTGCGCCTTTTCCTGAAACTCACTTGGTAGCCCAGGCTGGCCTCGAACTCACAGAGATCCGCCTGGCTCTACCTCCCGAGTGCTGGGATTAAAGACGTGCGCCACCAACGCCCGGCTTTTTTTTGTTTTTTGAGGTGGTACTTGAGATCTAAGTCAGGTCTTGGACATGCTAAGTAAGTGCCTTACACATAAACTGTATCTCCAGCCCAAGATAATGCTGAATAAAAGCAGCAGCTATGACAGTGAATGAACAAAACGTAACAGTGGCCCAAATGGGAAAGAACAGATTTTTTTTTTCTTCTACCTAACCACTGCTTCCCATTTGCTATACTGAAAACACAGATTTTGTTAGAAGGAAAAACAAATCCAACAATGTAAGAAATAGTAGTTTCCTTACAGCCATTACAGCAGAACAGAGAATAAAATTTAAACAAGATCCCCATTTTAACAGTGGCCACTGCAGGAACCAGGCCCAAGGCATAAGACACTCAGTTGTCTTGAACTGCCACTTCAGCAGACTGCTGCATGTTCCTCTTGAACTCAATGTGTTTTATGTTTTCTTCACTGAAAGAACACAACCTGAAAAGGGCCAGGTGTGGTGGTACATGTCTTTAGTCCAAGCACTTGAGAGGCTGAGCTACATAATAGAGATCCTGTCTCAAACAAACAAGACCTAGGGGTTGGGGATTTAGCTCAGTGGTAGAGCGCTTGCCTAGGAAGTGCAAGGCCCTGGGTTCGGTCCTCAGCTCTAGAAAAAAAAAAAAAAAATAAGACCTAGATGAACTATGTTTGGCATATACTGTGCTAAACCCTTATTGGGGTGAGTGTGGGGCTGCACACCTGCAAATTCCAGCACTTGGAAGGCTGAGTCAGGAGGTCTGATGGGAATCCTAGGCCAGCCTGGACAACTTGAAGTTCTGTTTCAGTGAAACAGAAGCTGGCTGACATATAGCAGCAATACCCTGTCTCAAAAACAAACCACAAACAAGAACAAAGCACTCTCTTCTTATCCCTAATTACAGCATATTGTGCCACTCTGAATCTCTCATGAGGAATAGGAAACAAAGGAGAGCCAAGCAGCATTACAGTCCATATGCAGTTCTGAGCACACAGGGGCAGCCAGCTTCTCATGCACATTAAGAAACAAAAATAAAAGCACCAAAAACTTGCTGGTTGGTGCTGGCACACGCCTTTAATCCAAGGACTAGGGAGGCAGAGGCAGAAGCAGGAGGATCTCAGTGAGTACCAGGACAGTTAAGACTGTTACACAGAGAAACCCTGTCTTGACAAAAACCAACCAAACAAACAAAAAACCAACCAACCCATCAACCAACCAACCCAAACCAAAGCAACAACAACAACAAAAAAAACAAACCTACCACCACCAAGATAGAAAGATCTGATGGCAGGGTCAGCAGTTTCTTTGTAAATGGAAGCTCTAGATACACTCCACAGTGAAACACTGTAAACACTGTGTTTTTGTTTTCTTTCTTTCTTTTATGGTTTCTGGAGACAGGGTTTTTCTGTGTAGCCCTGGCTGTCCTGGAATTCACTAAGTAGCCAGGCTGGTCTCACATTCAGAGATCTGACTGCCTCTGCCTCCTTAGTGCTGGGATTAAAGGTGTGCACCACCACTGCCAAGCAAATTCCATATTTTATTATTTCTTTCATAATGCTAATTGAGTTTCCTACCTAAGAGTCTTAAAAGTGAAAAAATGAAGTTCTTTATTGAAATTTGAGTCAAGGGCACCACTTTATACATAATTAAATACATTACAATGGAAATTTGCATTAATTCAGAGAGAAAAAAAAATCAATTTAAGGTGTGGCCTGATGGTAACTTAACAATTTTTCTACAGCATTTAATGATTTTTTTTTTTTTGGTCTGCAACAATCCCATTTATTAAACATACCAAGTTCTAATTAGCTTTAGATGATGCTTTAGCTTTAGCCGATGCTGTTCTTCTCCAATAACTGGGCACAGAGGTGTTCTGTGAGGTTCTTGCTATCTGTAGCACATTAGATCTATGCTCTTCTTCCCTCTCTGTGCTCTGGAGCACTCACTCACAGGCACCTCTGAGAAGCCACAAGGTCAATGTGCTTTTTTAACTCTGGTGTCTGACATGACAACTGTAAAAACTAATATGGAACTCTTTTCTTTTTTTGGAAGACAGGGTCTTGCTATGTATTATGGAATGGCATGGAACTACTAGTTCTGCCTCAGCTTTACAAAGTGCTGAATTACAGGCATGTGTTACCATATGGCTTTTCTTTTCATAGTTGAGTTCAGTTCAGCCTTGGTACATTCTTTACTAAACAGTTCAAGTTTTTCTTGTTTTTAAGATTTTCTACCTCATGATTCTTGTTGTTTTGTTTTTGTTTTTTTGAGACAGGGTTTCTCTGTGTAGTTTTGGTGCCTGTGCTGGATCTCGCTCTGTAGACCAGACTGGCCTCAAACTCACAGAGATCTGCCTGCCTCTGCCTCCAGCGCCACCACTGCCAGGCTTACATTGTGATTCTTGACAACATTTTTGTAGTTGTTTTTTGACACAATGTTTCTGTGTGTAACCCAGGCTGTCCTGGAACTCACTCTGAAAACCATGCTAACCTCCAATCTTGACATTTAAAAAAAAAAAAAGATTTGGGACTGGAGAGATGGCTTAGTGGCTAAGACCATCTGGCTGCTTTTCCAGAGGTCCTGAGTTCAATTCCCAGCAACCACGTGGTGGCTCACAACCACCTGTAATCAGATCTGGCACCCTCTTCCGGCCTGCAGGCAAAACATGCAGACAGAACACTATACATAATAAATAAATAATTAAAAAAGATTTATTTTAATTTTAGGTGTGTAGGTGTCTTATCTGCATTATGTTTGTGCACCACATTGCCTGGTGCCTGCAGAGGCGAGAAGACGATCCTTTGGAACTAGAGTTACACAGATGGTTGTGAGTTGTCCCAAGAGTGGCTAGTGCTCTTAACTGCTGAACCACCTCTCCAGCTCACTTGACATTATCTTTACTCTCTATTCCTGCCAATATAACTGGTTGTTTACCTTACTCAGTAACTTGGAAGATTCTCATGATTACTGGTCTACTTGTTTCATGAATACACCTTTCTTTCTTTTTATTTTCAAGAGTTTCTCTGTGTAGCCCTGGCTGTTCTGAAACTCATTCTGTAGACCAGGCTGTCCTCAAACTCAGAGATCCACCTGGCTCTGGCTCTTGAGTGCTGGGATTAAAGGCATGCGCTGAACAGATCTTTCTTATTACTCACTCACCCCAAACCCAGCAGTGGACAGCTGCTTCCTGTGAAAAACCAGCTCCTGGCAGTTGTGCAGATCCTCCTCTAATCTTTACCCAAGTACTGAGAGGCTTTATTAACCTACCACTGTCCATTTTTTAAAAAACAGCTTAAATGGCTGGGCGGTGGTGGTGCATGCCTTTAATCCCAGCACTTGGGAGGCAGAGGCAGGAGGATCTCTGTGAGTTCAAGCCTGGGATACAGAGTGAGTTCCAGGACAGGCTCCAAAGCTACACAGAGAAACACTGTCTTGAAAAAAAAAAAAAAAAAAAAAAAAAAAAAAAAAAACCAAAACCCCACCAGCTTAGTAAACTCTAATTGGCCTATTTTAGGAGTTAGCCATTACATTTATGATTCAGTAATCCAGCAATAGCTAGATTTGTGCCACTATCCCCACTACCCTCAATGGGTTCTTCCTTCTGCTTTCAGCCCTACACCTACTTTTAGAGCTGTGTCTTTAAGGGTATTATTTCATGTGGTAGAAGTCACAGCAAGATGTCAATTCTTACACTTTGTTTCATACTACAGTAATTTGCTTCTTTTAAATTTCTGAGTATCTCCAGTTCATGGTGTCCATTACCAGATGACCCTTGGCCTTCTTCCAGGTTGGGCCATCATAACCAATGCTGTCATCTGTCCCGAGGACACTTCTTGAGATCATACCCCAGAACACTCTCAAAAGAATCTGCTTATACCTATCCAAACTGTCCAGGACACATAGATGTAAAGAAACTAAAGAACATACCTAACCTAGTAAGGTAACACAGGCCCCAAATCCCAGCACTCAAGAGACCAAAGCAGCAGGACTAAAGAGTTTGAAGCCAGCCTAGGCTGAATAGTGAATTCAAGGGAAGCCGGAACTAGAGAGCCACAGAGCAGTATTGTCTGAAAATAAAACAAAAAGCAAAAATCATGCCCATGCATATCCTGTATGGAGCACACTGGATCCTTCCCTAGAAGACAAATTCTACAGGGACATTAAGGGACAAGTGACATCACTTCACCAAGCCTCAGATATCTGGAACAGGTTAAAACATGGCTGCCTAGCTCCACACAGCAGTATGAGGCAGCTGGTCCCAAGGGCCTACAAATGTCTGTTTCTAACAAGCTCTCCAATGTTGCTAGAGCTGTAGATCAAACAGTCAGACTCTAACCACAGTGTCAGTACACCATGGGCAAATGCCTCTATTGTTGATCACTGAATTGTGGTGACTTACAGGAATATCTCTATTTTAGGGAAATATGAATTACAATATCCAATTAGAGGGAAAAAGAAATGCCCTAACCTGCTTTGAAATGACTCAGAACTATGGAGTAAACATGGCCAGGTCAGTGGTTAAAGTGGGCAAAGAAAGCCTTCCAGTTTTGCCCCAGCCCATGTGTGGGGGCAGACGACAGCCTCGGGTGTTAGTTCTAGCCTTCTACCTTGTTTGAAATCAGGGTTTCTCTTTTGTTCATTAAGTATACTACTTTTTAAAATTACCTCACTCACTCACTCACTCACTCACCCACCCACTCATTCAATGAGCACAAATGTGGAAGTCTGAGGACAACAAAGTTTCTCCTTTCTCCATGTGGGTCCTAGGGGTTGAACTCAGTCTGCCAGACTTAGCAGTAGTTTAACCACTGAGTAATTCTGCTGGTTCCACATATGTAGGTATACACACACACACACACACACACACACACACACACACACACACACACACACACACACACACACACAGCCATCTTTGTTTTTGAAACAGGATCTCACCATATAACTCTGGCTGGCCTGGAAATTGACCTGCCCCTGCCTCCTCAAATACTGTGATCAAAGGTGCACACCACCATGTCCATCTAAAATCTTCATTACTCTTATTTATTGTGTGTTTGCATGATATATGTGTGTGAGCAAGGGTGTGGAGGTCAGAGGATAATTTTCAGGAGTTTGTTCTTTTCCTTCCATCACATGGGTTTTGGGGATTGAGCACAGGGTGTCAGTTTTGGCAGCAAGCGCCTTTTCTCAGTGAGTTATCTCATCAGTCCCTGCTGGGACATCTTGCTGGCTCCACTATGTATATTCTTTAAGTATGAATGCTGCTTCATTTTATTTTATAATGAATATAGGAAATATCATTAAATGTCTCTCAAGCATTTTTTTTGTGTATGGTATGTTTGTGTGGGTGGGTATGAGTGTGTATGTGGAAGCAAGAGGTTGGGTGACTTCCTCAATTGTCTTCTACCTGATTTAAAAAAATATATATGTCGTTTGTGTGTGTAGTATAGTGTATAATGAGGTCGCAGGACAACTTTAAGGAGTACATTTTCTCCTTTCTTTCAAAGCAGAATGCCTCATTTCTGTTGCATTGCATAATCCAGGCTAGCTACCTGGGAGCTTCCAGTCTGCAATTCCCAACGTACTATGGGAGTGTTGGCATTCCTGATGCACGGTATTGAACCAGGATTGGACTCAGGTAGTCAAACTGGCAGGGAAGGCGACTTCACCTGCTAAGCCATCTTGCTGACCCTTCACTCATGTTTTGAGGCAGGTCTTCCACTCAACTTCAAGCTTGCTAATTCAGCTTGACTGGCTGGCCAGCAGGCTCCAAAAATTCTCCCATCTCCACTTTTCTAGTGCTGGGATTACAGGCCCAATATTTTTCAACTGAGTACTGGGTATCTGTTTGTTTGTTTTGGAGACAGCAGGGTCTCACTGGCTTTGACTGGCTTGGAATTCAATATGTAGACCAGACTGGCCTCCAACCCACAGATATCAGAGTCCTGTCCATCTGAGTGCTGGGATTGAAGGCATGCAACACCTTGCCTGGTAGGTAATAATAATGAATTTAGCTCCTCCTGCTTGCTTGGCAAGTATTTACTAGTTATCTGAACTATTCCCCCAAACCCCCAATAACTTTAATTACTAAAAATGACAGGTAGGCCAAGTTATATGAGTTTAATACTAATTTTCAGAAGTAATCAAACAAGGCTAGGATAATGTTAAACAAGTGGTAATAACAACCATTACCAAAAATCTACTGCTGCTCATCTCCACTGCACCAACATTTTTAGGTTGTGTGTTCTTCAATTTTGAGTGGAAAAGGATCACCATGGACTGAGGCTGATTTCAACTCCAGGCAGCCTATCTGGACACAGGCTCTTTAGCTACCACAAGCCGAAATACAATTATCACAGCACTTAGAACTCAGAATAGGACAAAAACAAACATGTAGTGGCCAGGTCTGTATGGTTTAAAATAAATGGCATGAAAGATGCATACCTTGAACCCCAGGAGAGGGGGGCGAGAACAACTTGTTACAAACTTGAGTAACTTGCGCTTTTCTTCATCAGTGAAACCTTCTACAACTCTCCAAAAGATTTTAATGACAGGATGATCGGCAGAATAGCCCCCTATAACAAAATGAACACATTATGCATTAAAAATAAAACCAAATGCAGAAGCAGGAGCAACAAACTTGGGAGTACGACACCCATGTTTTAAGGGCCTGTCAGAGGGGAGTGGGTTTTCTAAGAGCCAAACTAGAAGATACTTGCTGCGGTAGTTTGAATGTAATTGGCCCCCATAATCGCAGGGAGTGGTACTATTAGGAGGTGTGGCTTTGTTGGAGTGGGTATGGCCTTGTTGGAGGAAGTGTATGACTGTGGGGGCGGGCTTTGAGGTTTCCTATGCTTGGAGTACCGCCCAGTGTGTCAGTCCACTTCCTGTTCCCTGTAGGCCAAGATGCAGCCAGAAGAGCATGCTGTCATCCATGCTCCGGGCCATGATGATAATGAACTGAACCTCTGAAACTGTAAGCAAGCCACTCCAATTAAATGTTTCCTTTATAAGAGTTGCCATGGTCATGGTATCTCTTCACAGCAATAGAAACCCAAACTAAGACACCTGCCTCTGGTCCTTGGCGGAAGGCAGATGTGACCATCCATAATGCAGCAACTCATCAGTGAAACCTTCTACAAGTCTCAGAGTCAGAAGGCATGAGGACATGAAATGATGCCTAGCAAATGCTAGAAAGAACAACAGGTGGAATAGACCCTTCTTGAGTAGGAACTGACACTTGGCTACATATCTAAAATGGTAGACACATCTTATGTCTCAGAGAGCTAGGCATTTGGCCAATGTGATCTCCTTGTCTTAATAATTTTATTGCCTCTCCTTCTGATAATAAGGTTCTGACTACGGCTGACAACCAGCCCTGCCTGTGATTAGGCACAATTCTAAAATGTACTATCTGCTACTTACAGCTTTTAATCTCATTAAGTGCTTCCTAAAACTAAAATAATTGCTATATATTGTTCCCTCATTGTTAATCCACTACAGAAATAACATCAATAAGATATCTTAAGTGCATTAATTGGCACCAAAATGACTATGGTAATATTTTAAATCTATTTACTGGAATAGCTGAGATCCTTAAAGGTATAAGCTCTCAGTGCAAGTCAAGGAAGGTCAAACAACCTAGGGCAAGTTCTTGGCAAAGAAAGGTCAGAATAATGGCATTTTCTTAAACATATGACTTGAGAGTGCAGACACTGACTTTTGGCATTATTTGCTTTTATGTGAGATTAAAGTTCAGGTTTAAAGCAACAGCAACTACAGAAGAAAAAATGCACATAAATAAATATATATGCAAATTTAAATGATTTTTAGTAACTTTAGAATCACCAACACATCTAGATTTAGTACACTTCCATTTTCTCACAAAGATCCTACAGCCATCTCTGACCTCTAACTCCACAGATGGTGTATACAAAATGCCATTTAACAGAACAAAGGAACCCAAGTTGGGTTTTTCTTTTCCTCCTTTCCTTTCTCTTCCCTTTCTACCTGCCAATTTCTGTTTTTGAGAAAGAGTCTCACTTTGTAGCTCAGATTTGCCTTAAATCAGAGCTACACAGAAATCATCTTGCCTCAGCCTCCTAAGGACTACACCTAGCTTGGATTTCTTAATTTAAATGTCATATTTACATATTTACTTTTTTTTTTTTTTAAAGATTTATTTATTTATTTATTATGTATACAGCATGTATGACTGCACGCCAGAAGAGGGCATCAGATCTCATTACAGATGGTTGTGAACCACCATGTGGTTGCTGGGAATTGAACTCAGGACCTCTGGAAGAGCAGTCAGTGCTCTTAACCTCTGAGCCATCTCTCCAGCCCCATATTTACTTATTTTTGAAAAGATTTATTTATTATGTATAGTGTTTTGCCTGCAGGTGTGCTTGCAGGCCAGAAGAGGGCACCAGATCTCATTACAGATGGTTGTGAGCCACCATGTAGTTGCTGGGAATTGAACTCAGGACCTCTGAAGTACAAGCAGCGCTCTTAACTGCTGAGTCATTCCTCCAGCTCTCCTGTATATTTATTAGTATGCTGTCTGTGGTTCTGTTTCTACCATGTGGATCCCTGGGGCCAAAATCAGGTTCTCAGGCCTGGCAGCAAGAACATTTCACCCACTGAGTCATCCTTCTAGCCCTAGATTTTTAAATTTAATTTTTGTTTTTGTGATAAAACATACAACATAAAATTCACCACTTAAACCACTTTTATGTGACAGTTCAAGGGTATTGATTACATTCACCTTTCCATGCAGCTATCACTTTCATCTCTTACAGGACCCCTATCCTATCTCCTTCTCATTAGTTATCTCAAGTTCAGTCTCCTTTATGTGTCTGTAAGGCTTTTTTTTTTTTTTTTTTTGGTTTTTCGAGACAGGGTTTCTCTGTGTAGCTTTGCGCCTTTCCTGGAGCTCACTTGGTAGCCCAGGCTGGCCTCGAACTCAGAATCCGCCTGGCTCTGCCTCCCGAGTGCTGGGATTAAAGGCGTGCGCCACCACCGCCCGGCCTTTTTTTTTTTTTGTACTCCTTTTTTAGGTGCCTTATAAAGTAGAATCATTGCCGGGCAGTGGTGGTGGTGGTGGTGGTGGTGGTGGTGGTGGACGCCTTTAATCCCAGCATTTGGAAGGCAGAGCCAGGAGGATCTCTATGAGTTCGAAGCCATCCTGGTTTACAGAGCGAGATTCAGGACAGGTTCGAAAACTACACAGAGAAACCCTGTCTCAAAAACAAAACAAAAGTGGAATCATCCAGTATCTGTCCTTCTGGTCTGGTCTCTTTCACGTAGCACCATGAGCTCAAGATTCATTCCTGTTGGGGCCTGTACGTTAGCTTAGTGGGTCTAGGCACTTACCAGCAAACCTGATGATCTGAGTTTGATTCCTGGGTCCCACATATTAGACACACACACACACACACACACACACACACACACACACACACACACACACACACACTCACACATGCGCGCACCATAAAAATTTTTAAGAGGGGGCTGGAGAGATGGTATAGCAATTAAGAGCACTAGCTACTCCTCCAGAGGACCCTGGTTGGATTCTTAGCATCCTTCATGGCTGTTTAAAACTGCCTATAACTCCTGTTCCAGGGGATATGATACTAAGTGGTGCACATAAAACTTATTGAGACAGTGTTTCTGTGTAGCTGTGACTGACTTCAAACTCACAGAGATCTACCTGCCTCTGGCACCTAATTGCTGGGATTAAAGGCATGTGCTATCACTGTCTGGTTACTTCATTTTCTTAACAGTATCTTCACCAAAGATTGCAACTTTGAGTTAGTCCAATCTATCCAGTTTCTTGTGTTCTAACTGAAACTTTGACTAGTCCAAATACATGAAGACTTTGTCCTTCTTGTTCATTTTAAGTTTCACAGATTTTACTCATACCCATAGGCATTCTATTCTGTGTTACTACTGGGAAATGGTGTAAAGTCAGCTCATTTACCCTAATGACAAGATACCCCCAAGCCATCTGAACTGTCTTGGTGCTTGTTGGGAAAGTAGACAACCTTGAACACCAGTATGTGTTGTGAACTCTGGTTAGTGAGTGTATGTCTCCACGCCAACTGACTCACTGCCACTGTGGCATTTCCTAATTTTTAAATCAGGCAAACTATTTTCTTCTTTAAAACTGTTTTGGGAACTGAACAGTGAGAGCACTGGCTGCTCTTGCAGAGGACCCAGATTTGGTTCCCAGCGCCCACATGGTGGCTCACAACAGCTGGTAACTCTATTTGATGTATATGAATGCTTTGCTTATAGGTATGTCAACATACCATGTGCATACAGTGCCCATGGATACCAGAAGGGGGAATCCTGGAACTGGAGTTACAGTTGTGAGCTGCCAGTTGTGTGCTGGGAAATGAACCCATGACTTCTGGAAGAGCAGTCAGTGTTCTTAGCCACCAAGCCATCTCTCCAGCCCAACAGTTGATAACTCTCGCTCCAGGGAATCTAATGCTTTTGGCTTCTGTGAGCACCAGGGATGCACATGATGCAGACATAAATTGCAAGCAAAACAGACACATAAAATAATACAATTAGATTGAATTTATAGGTCAATTTGGAGATAATTACCATTTTAACAATATAAGTTTTCCAGTCAAAGAAAATAGTTTCTCCATTTATTTAGATATTATTCCTTTAATCCACCCCCCCACCCCCGTTTTGTTTTAGTTCCTTTGTGTAGCCCTGGCTATCCTAGAACTCAGTAGACCAGGCTGGCGGTGAACTCAGTTTAGAGATCCACCTACCTCTGCCTTCTGAGTGCTGGGTTTGAAAGTGTGCTCTGCTAGATCTCCCTTAGTTTCTTATAACTCTTTTTGCAGTTTTCTTTATATGCCCTGTGCTTACTTACATTACTGGGTTCATTTGTGGTCTATATTTTTTGATGCTGTCCGTGGAATGATCAATTCCTTTTTTCCCTCGAGACAGGTTTTCTTGGGTAACAGCCCTGGCTGTCCGGGAACTCACTAACTATATAGACCAGGCTGGTCTAGTGCTCACAGAAGTCCCCCTGCTTATGCCTCTTAAGTGCTGAGATTAAAGGCATGCACTACCATTCCCAGCACATCATCCCCTTTAAAAGCAAAACTGGAAGCAACCAAATGTCTATGAGTAGAAATAAAAAAAGGTAGGTCATAAAGAAAATACACAATGTACAGAACAGTATAAAAATTAGAACAGGCTCACACTTGTACTTGCTGGTAGCTCTGCAAATGACTGAGAAGAGTTTTTTTTTTTTTTTTTCCCTCTGAGACAGGGTTTCTTTGTGTAACTTTGGAGCCTGTCCTGGAACTCGCTCTGTAGACCAGGTTGGTTGGCCTTGAACTCACAGAGATCTGCCTGCCTCTGTCTCCCAAGTGCTGGGATTAAAGGCATGTACCTTTACTACCACCGCCCGGCCCTGAGAAGAGTTCTTAACAGTAAGGTGGACAGATAGGGATGGAGCAGTGTCATGTGTCTCTCAGCACACTACCCATATAAGAGGTTACGGTGACAGCTGACCTATGGGGAAGGTACACTCGAATGTGGTGTCACATACCTGAATAGTTTGTAAAGGATTTTAGGTCCTCCAGACTTACGGGAACTTGTGCACCAGAAATTAATACCTGTGGGGGGGAAAAGGTTAAATTGTAAACTCGAAGGGAGAGTTCTCAGAAAGTGTTTTACTTCCCGAGACAATGGTCTTTGAAAGTAGTAGCCATGGCACCTGAATTTCCTGCTGGTCAAACATTCGGAGCCACTCTAGGCTAACAACGTTGGCCAGGCCCTGGCGGAAAGCTAGGCAGTGCGGTCGGATCTGCTTGTTCAGCCGGTAGTCAGCCACCAAGTGGATGTAGGCAATGCGGTTGGCCCCAGTTACTGGGATATCTTTCCCTCCAAACTTTAGTTCCACCACCTGTGAACAGAGAGCACAGAGTTCGAGAGGTGTGACAATGGGGAAACCAAAGTTCCAGGCACAGGAGTCCAACATACAACAGCAGCACCAGCTCACAGGACAGCCCCGGCAACAGGCAGCACCTCTGCCTTTCTCCTCACGAAGCATCCTGTCCGCTCCCAGCACTAAGGAATCATGCAGTAATGAAATTACAACAACCTCATCTAAAAAAATTAGAGTCATTAAGGGCAAACTTATAATCAGAAGATCATTTTAGTCCCAGAGAGAACAAGGTACTCCTTCTGGATAATAAATACTCATCATACTTCCCCTCACATCTTTAGAATGTTGTCTCTACTAAAAAATGTTTGATTTAAGGACAGTGGTAAATAATTTTTGAGGGGGAAGGGAATAAGATATACTGACATGCCTATAATCCCATCACTTGGAAGGCTGAGGCAGGAAAATTTCTGGTCTGAGTTATACAGTGAAAGCTCTGTTAAAAACAAAATTTAAAACAAACCAAAAAAATAAAGAAAAAGACAAAACAAAATGCACCCCCCTTCCCCCCCACAGCTACACCATGTCTCTAAGTTTAGAATGACTGAGGAACAGCTCTGGAATTGTCATGGCAGGGCCATTATGAAAGTAGTGCAGTGAGAATGCAGCTCTCGCCCGCCTCCAAGTGAGTCCTCAGCAGTAGGTGCTGAGACCGTGTGAACTTTCACATATAGAAAAGACCACCACAGGTCACCAGAGATGCAGTACCATCAGCTACAAGAGCATGCTCTGAAATGCCTTGTTTATAACAACATAAAAGAAATGCATTTTGGGGTCAGTGGAAGTTACCTATGCCATGGACAAAGCACATACAATAAAATAGTCAAGTGTAGGGCTGCACACATAATCCCAGCACTTGGAAAGCCAAAGGCTAATTCAAGGCCATCCTGGGCCACATACTGGCAGTGCAGGGGTGTAGGCACACAACAAAAGAGCAAAAGCATTTTTGTGTATCCATATTAGCAAGGGCACTTCTGCTAGTGAACTAAGAGTGATGGTTTAAAATGGGCTCAGTGTCTGGGGAAGCAGGCGGCAAGCTTTGGCTATAGGGTGCTTATAATGTAGATCACAGACCTACTAGCACCACCACCACCCCAGCTCTACTTTTTTTCATGGCTCCTTTAAGTCTCCAGCATAACAAGAACATACTATGAGCTGAGTAGTGGCTTTTATACCCCCGAGTTTACATAAAGGGTATTTCAGTGTGAGGTGAAGAACTTTTACTTAAATCAACCTGTATCTGGTACTTACTGGAGGGCAGGCAGGGTAGTCTGCTAATTCCCATTTTATGAAAGTTATGCAGCTTTAAACTTGAGTGCTAAACTTGGCTGATTCCTTCCTGCAATATTTCACATTTTAGACATTCAATCTCTCTTACTAATTTGCTTTCTCAGTTTGGGACCCATCAAATCTCACAATGGGCTTTCAAGCCATTGTCTCTGGGCTGAGTGAGGACTGCTCATTACCTTAATTCCTCTGCTTGTACTCAGCTGACAGTTCATCTGTTAACCAGGCCTCCTGAGGCTGGCTATTATATTTCCATATATAAAAACACTGCTTCCTTTAAATGGATTAAGGGAGGTAATAGATGATGTGATTGTATGATGTGAAGACAAAGAAACAATCAAGTTTTCAGTTAAAGGTACTTCCAAGATCACCAATTATCTTGCCTAATAAGACAACAGTGGAATTTCTAGTAACTTAATAAAATGGTGATACTACCTTTAATTTAAAATCCCCTCTTAGACTAAATCTAAATATCAATGCTTATTTAAAAGTCACCCAAATGTGCCACAATTCTAGGTTTGACAGGCACATTAAGACACCCTTTGAAGACTGAACAGGAAGGTTCTGGGCATAGCTTAGTGGTAGAGGAAATGATCAGCATCACGAGACCCTGGGTTCCACCCCCAGCAGTATAATAAAAAGACAGCACAAGGAAGCTGTCCTTGTAGGTTATTTCCCTCTGGCACTTAAGCTCATTAGTGTACTAACAAACAGGCATATTGCTCAAATAAAAGGAATACTCTGGGACTAGAACTGCTATTTTACAGAGGAAGAGTAGTGGCACACGGCACAGAGGGCTGCCTGTTTCTATCTACTTCTGCAGAAGTCCCTTAAATCTGTACTTCCGTATTCTTCTAATCAGATCCTTGGTTAGTAATTTCTACATGACCATTTATCACTTCTTAACTCAGTGGAAAATTCTATGCCACCATCAGCTGCCTCAGGGAGAACCTCACAGTACTAATCAAGTGTGCCAACTAGTTTTTATATCAGCTTGACACAGGATAGTCATCTGGAAAGAGGGAACCTCAATTGAGAAAATGTTCCCATCAGACAGGCTTGTAAGGTATTTTCTTTTTTGAAAGGTTTATTATGTATAAGGTGTTCTGTCTGCATATTTGCCTGCATGCCAGAAGAGGGCCTCAGATCTCATTCTAGATCTATATAAGTGGTTGCTGGGAATTGAACTCAGGACCTTTGGAAGAGGTTAATGCTGTTAACCTCTGAGCCATCTCTCTAGCCCTATAAGGTATTTTCTTAATTAGTGATTGATATGAGAGGGTCTAAAACACTAGGTGGGGTCGTCCCTGGGCTGGTGGTCCTGTGTTTTATAAGAAAGCAGGCTTAGTAATCCACAAGAAGCAAGCCAGGAAGCAGCACGCCTCTACTGCCTCTGCATCAGCTCCTGCCTCCAGGTTCTTTACTTGAGTTCCTGTTCTGACTTCCCTAGATGATAGACTACAAGATATAAGATGAATAAATCTGTTCCTCCCTAAGTTGCTTTTGGTCAGTGTTTTATCACAGCAACAGAAACCTTAACTAAGAGATCATGCTACCAAGATACAGGGCAGCAGTAACATACACACTGGCTGTACAGTGAAAACATTTTATTTTATTTTTTTGGAGCTGAGGACCGAACCTAGGGCCTTAGCACGAGCTCTACCACTGAGCTAAATCCCAACCCCCTTTTAAAAAATATATATTTAGATTTATTTATTTATTATGTAAACAGTGTTCTGCCTGCAGTCCAGAAGAGGACACTGGATTTCATTATAGTTGGTTGTGAGCCACCATGTGGTTGGTTACTGGAAATTGAATTCAGGACCTCTAGTAGAGCAGCCAGTGCTCTTAACCTCTAAGGCATCTTTCCAGCCCAAAAACATTTTTATGATGGTACAAACCTCAATTTCCAGCCAACCCTGCCCCTTGCCCTCTTTGTGCTGGGATTACAGCTTATTCCCTAGGTGTGATTGGTTGGTGAATTCTGGAACCCTGGCACAGAACACACTCAGGATGTTTCCAGGTCACAACACTTGGCTTTCTAAGTGGGCAATGGGGTCCTCATTATTGAGCAGCAGACATTTTATGAACTGAAATTTCTCCCCAACCCTCTAAATTTATTTTTCATCTGATACATAAAAACAAAAACTGTATGCATTTATGGGTTCCTATGTGATGTGATGTCATGATGTATGCTGCATTATATTTAAATCAGGTTAAACACATATCCACTAACATTTATCATTTTTTTCAATGATAAAAGCAAATGAATTCCTTTCTTCTAGATGTTTAAAATACATAGTGACTAATTCTCTACAGTCACCTTACTATGTGAATATACTCCAGAACTTTACTTGTATTTCATACACTGATGACCTTTGAAAATCTACATTAGAAACAGGTAACAATGTAAATTTAAAAAAAAAATTGCTATGTGTAGTCGCGTATGCCTTTGATCCCAGCACTTAGGAGACAGAGACAGGTGGATCCCTGAGTTTGAGGCCAGCCTGGTCTACATAGTGAGTTCTAGGACAGCAAGAGCTACATAGTGAGACCCTGTCTTGAAAAAACAAAACAACAACAACAAAAAAAGAAAAACAAAATTTAAAGTCGCTACTAACCTAATTACTGAATTCAGAAAAAGATTTCTGCTGTACACCAAGGGTTAACAATGCTGTTTGGAGGCACAGTGTCTGCCTAGCACATGCCTGGGTTCCAGTTCTAACTTTTCCACCTACAACTTATAAGTCACGCTTGTTAATACTTCATACTTTATAATCTGTGTTTTAGCTCACAATTGGTTTGGGGGCTAGTAATGATCCACTCATGAAGATGACATATTTTTCTGCTCTTTGTTGAGACAAATTCTGGATATAGCCCAGCTTGTCTTAGAACTTGTTATTCTGCTGCCTTAGTGTCTCAGATGCTGGGATTACTGGACTCATCAGTAATGTACAGCTTTGCAAGCATTTTAAGGAGTTTTCTAAGTTCTGGAAACATTTTAACACATACCACAAAAGACAGGATAGTACGCTGTTATGCCAAGATTGGGCAGAAAACAATTCTGTTTCTTCCTAGGAAAACATAATATCCTGCAAATGGCTACAGTGATGCCTACTAACTCTTAATCTACTTACTCCAAGGGAATGAGTTTCATGAAATGTGACTTCTATAATGATAGAGCTGGTATCAAGAAAACTAGTTTGGATGCCAGGTGGTGACTGTGGCTCCTGCCTTTAATCCCAGTATTTGGGAGGCAGAGGCAGGTAGATCTAAGTTTAAGGCCAGCCTAGTTTACATAATGATTTCCAGAGCTACATTGTAAGTTCCTGTCTGGTCTACAGAGTGAGTTCTAGGACAGCCAGGGCTAGGGCTACACAGATAAACCTTGTCTCAAAAAACTAAAAAACAAAACAAAAAACTGGTCTAGAGCTAGATGTGATGGTTTATGACTTCACGTCTAGCACTCGACAAACAGAAGCTGGTGGATCCAAGGTAGAGGCCACCCTGGTTTACGTAATGATGTCCAGGACACGTAGAGCTATGCAGTGAGATCCTGTCTCACCACTACTCTGCCAAAAAAGGAAAGAAAAGAAAAAGTGAGTTTGGACCAGGCATGAGGTGGCACATCTTTAATCCCAGCACTTAGGAGACAGAAGTAGGCAGATCTGTGTGTTTGAGACCAGGCAGCTTCATCTATATAGCAAAACTCTGTCTCATAAAAAATACATATGCACACAAAAGTATACACACACACCAAACAACAAAAGCCCAACAAACCAAAAACAACATCAAAACCTAGGATGACACTAATTTAGGCCTTTTTTTCCCCCAATAGGATGAAAGCAGCAGGAGCAACTGGCAGATGTGAGGGAAGGAAGGTTTGGCAGTCACTCCCCAGCATGGAAATGAGAAGTTCCGGCTTCAGCACAGCTAGAAGGTACAATTCAGACAGGGAAGGACTGCCAGGCAGGGCATGCTGTCCCTGCAAAGATGTTGAGAACAGGAGTGAGCCGAACGCTTGAGTTGCTGTGGCTGCCAAGTCCCCACCAAAAGTCTTTTCCAACTGAGGACACTGCCATGGTGACGGCAGTAGGAGGAACACCGTCCCACAGACGGGATGAAATGAGCCCCAGCTCACCTGTGCTTCCCCCAGGTCATTGTTCACAACGGTAAAGTTCAGTCCCAGCTCCTCCACATCTTCTTCGTAGCTCTTGAGGAAAAGCAGGTTCTTGTAGACTTCAGGATCTAACGAGGCCAGATGGTGGATATCCACATCTGCACTGGTTCCCAGTAGCTTAGACAGGAAAAAGCCAGCAAAGGGTAGCTCCACCAGCATGTTTTCATACAGAGCCTTCAGACAGACCAGAGGGCAGACAGGGATTAACATTCAACATTATTCTCATGCTTCCTATAACCAGAACTTAGGCTGATTCAGCGGTGACAGAGGTCCTGAGAAGTAGATTCTGTCTCCATGATAATGAGACAATCTAAGTGAGGCCAATGCATTTACCACATGCCAGGCCAGTGCTGAAACCTGAGTGCTAATACCAAATGGGATTTCTAAGAGCCAAGTCCTTTATGCCACAATAAACAGGTCAGTAAATATTTTCCATAAAGAGCCAGACATGAGCGCTCTAGGGTTTGTAGTATGTTAGGCACCAAATGACCACAAACAGGAAACTCAAACACAGCAGAGTACTGTCTCACAACTCTACAGATGGATCCTTCAAGCTCCTGGCAGCTCTGGACACCCTTACCAGCCATGGCTTCAGTAGCATCTCTCTACTTCCTGCCTCTGCACCTGCTGTCTTCACTGTCTGTCTTCTTTGTGTTACATCTTTCCTTTATCTTTGAAAGATACTGGTCATTGGATTTTGGGACTTCTTCTAATTCAGCATGACTTCAAATTTTAACTTGACTATGTATTTCCAAATGAGGGCACATTCACAGACAAGGAGTACTAAAGCCTGAATACAGCTCTCTGGAGGTTACAGACCTGGTCACATCAGCCACAGCTGCTCACTCTATTTCTGTAGTTCAGAAGACTGCTGTTCTTCCAGAGGACCTGAGTTCAATTCCCAGCACCCACATCAGATGGCTCACATCTACCTGTAACTTAGGCTCCAGAAGATCTAATATACTCTTCTGGTTTCTGTGAGCTTTTGAATACACATGGCATATGTTCACATAGATACACACATATACATTCCTAAAAAGGAAAAAAGAGAAATAAGAAATATGTCTTCTCTGCTTTGTACTGGGGTATAATTGATAGACAAACCTTGCACGACTATTTGATAAATTTCTTACTTGGTTATACCTAAGTAACTTTAGGGGACCCCCTCCACAGATCTACCCTTAGTCTGCTCTCTCCTACAGTGAGTTTCACCAAATCTAAGACTTCTTATAAGATAGCACATATCAGGTTTTGGAGATTCTTTCATTTACTGAGGCGTGATAGGTTCACCTATTTACTTGGTGAGGACATATGTGGTGTTTTCATTTCTGAACTTTCATGAACATATACTTAGGTGTTGCTCGAATCTTAGATAGTCTTTTAATAAAAAACCTAGAGCCAGGTACCAGGGTGTAAGCTGAAAGATCAGCCAACCATTAGTTCTTACCTCTACAACATCCTCAGCCTAAAGAGAGTGAGTTCCTGTTTCTTCACGATTTATATACCTTTCTCTGCCCTGCCATATCACTTCCCAGGATTAAAGGATGTGTTCCACCACTGCCTGGCTCTATTTTTCTCTTAGACTGGATCAATCTCATGTAGCCTAGTGTGGCCTTGAACTCATAGAGATCTAGACAGATCTCTGCCTCCCAAGTGCTAGGATTAAAGATGTGTGTCACCACTGCCTGACCTCTATGTCTAATCTAGTGGCTCGCTCTGTCTTCTGATCCTCAGGCGTACACAATACATCACCACACTTAGGCGCAGAAAACAGCATAGAGGTGGCTAGCACAAGGAAGACATTGCCCCAAGAATTCTAAAATGCTAGCACTTTTCCTCTACCAGTGATGTGTGAGGACTCCTGCTGGCCCTCATGCTTCCACCTGTCAGTACTGCCAGCTTTCTAATCTTGGCCCTGGTGGTTGAGGCAATGGAGCATTTCACCATGGCTGGAAGCTGAAAACTATTGGATTAATTAGTGTTAGTTACTATGTAGATCTCCAGAGATTCCCTAGCAGAGATGGAAAGTAAAATTATGTAAAGGTTTCCAATATCAGGTCAGAGATTCATGCCATACAGTAAATATTCCAATAGCCCACAGTTGTAAAATGCAATAAGGACTCAGAAATGTGTGGTCAGATTTAAAAGAACATTTTTCAAGTTGGTGGCAAGGTAGCTCAGAGGGTGAAAGCTCTTGCTGCCAAGCCTGATCTTTGGGATCACATGGTAGAATGAGAGAACTTTAGCTCTACCTCCACATGGCAGATGAGCACACACAAAAGCACAAAAATAAAATTAAAACAAAAAACAAACAAACAAACATACAAAACACCCCCCCCCCATATTCTTAGTGTCTTATTCTGACAGGCAAACTTGGAAACTGTAATCTTTGTCAAGTCTTCTAGTAAAAAACTTGGCTGCTGCTCTTAAACACTATTTTCCCCCACCGAGACAGGGTTTCTCTGTGTAGTTTCTTGGTGCCTGTCCTGAATCTCACACTGTAGACCAGGCTGGCCTCGAACTCAGAGATCCGCCTGGCTCTGTCTCCCGAGTGCTGGGATTAAAGACGTGCACCACACCAGCTCCCAGCCTACTCTTAAACACCTGTAAAAACTCAAGCATCACATTGAGCAGGCCATGACCGACTCATTTCCTCAAGACCTAACGTGCTAAGAAGCCGACTCCTGTCGGGCGGTGGTGGCACACCTTTAATCCCAGCACTTGGGAGGCAGAGGCAGGTGGATCTCTGTGAATTCGAGGCCAGCCTGGGATAGAGAGTGAGTTCCAGGAAAGATGCCAAAGCTACACAGAGAAACCCTGTTTTGAAAAACCAAAACCAAAAAAACAAAAACAAAGAAAAAGAAACTGACTCCTATGGAGCCACAGAAATCTGAGTTCCTTCACATGCTTTTTCTATTGGGATATGTCTAACCCAGAGATCAGTGTTCATGGTGAGTCTGTGCTCTTTCCCCACCTCCCAGGGCAGTTGCATGTCCAGGCAATGCCCAAATAAAAAACAATTTCCAGGGGTTGGGGATTTAGCTCAGTGGTAGAGTGCTTGCCTAGAAAGCACAAGGCCCTGGGTTCAGTCCTCAGCTGGGGGAGAGGGGGCGCGCGCGCGGGGGCAGGGGCGGGGACGACACAACAAAAACAAAGAACAATTTCCTTCATGGGCAATTATGTTCTACAGCAATCCCCTACCCAGCTCTCCTAGCCAAGGGGCCATCACCAGCCACATCATACACTTCATATGAGACCCAATAGTAAGACATTAAGAGGTAAGTCATCCTTCACCCACTCTCAGTTCCCCATATAGCCACAGCCTTCATACACCTGTTTCATACTGTGCTCTATGATGTCATTAGCTCTCAAACATACATTGTGAAGCCTAGATACAGAGTGTGCTCAGATATTGGGAGAGGATCACAATTTGAAAATTCACTAGCTCAGAGGATTGAAAGACTCTAGAAAATGGTTGGAAACATCTCTCCCAAAGTAAACAGTTTGAATATCACCGGTGTTTTGCTTCAGAAGGCTACTACCAGACAGTCTAAAATGCACCTCTCCAGAGGTGAGGTCTTCCCTAGAAAGACCTTGTCAACCTTAGCTAGGGAAAACAAGGTACATGCCCTAGTGATATATAGCCAATCTGAAGATGAATCATTTCCCAATCAATTTTTAAAAAGTTGACAACACAGAACATGAGAGAATGAATAATAAAACTGCAACTACCCACATAGTATTTACTGATAATATAAAGAAGTTGTTCCAAAAAGTCACAGCTCACTCAAGAATGGTTAATACATGGGCAGTGGTAGGACACACCTTTAATCTTAGCACTTGGAGACAGAGACAGGTGGATCTCTGAGTTTGAAGCTAGCCTGGTCTACAGAGCGAGTGCCAGGGCAGCCAGGGCTACACAGAGAAACCCTGCCAAAGAAAAGAAAAAAGAAAAACAACAACAACAACAACAACAAACAACCCAACAGAATCTTTTTGAGTTCAAGGCTAATCTGACCTACATAGTGAGTTCCAGGACAGACAGAGCCACATAGTGAGACCCTGTCTCAAACAAACAAACACCCCCAACAACAAAAACAAACAAAAAAACCCAACCAACAACAACAACAACAACAACAACAACAAAAAAAAAACGGTTAATACAATTAACCTGGAGTACTTATAAGCACCATTACTTCTACATGAAAGATGAGTTCAAAGCCAAGGAGAGCATTCTGCATAAAGCTTCATGATTGATCCCAGGTGTTGAGAAAAAGCCCTCATTTATACAGTGGACTTTGAAAGTAAGCTGGAATGTAAATCATTGGATGTTCAATATGGAAGGTCATTGTTTGCCATTTCTGCATTAGTAACAATAAACCAGAGAAATTCGTTAAATATATCAGGGCTACCTGAATTTTAAGCAGAAATCCCACTGTGACTCATAAAATGTAAATGCATAGGTATAATTTTTTACATAAGGCAGGTTTAAACCTTTAGAGCATTTAATATACAAGCACTAATAAATGATAGCACTGAAAACTATGACTGCATCAGCTAAATGGATTATAAATTAAATTTCCATAATGTATGCAACTAAGATACAAATGTAAGCATAAATCAAGGTATTTTCTAAATACAGGTTAGTTATACTACTCTAAAACTGTCTATTTTTTATGCAAAATAATCCACTTAGCATTTTCCAGCCCATTGCACCACACTTGTTCCTAGAAACGTATCAATAACTACCTGTCACAGGAAAAAAAGATAGGTATACAGAAAACCCTGTGCTGTGTTTTCCAGCTATCTGTCCTTTATGAGTGTTTATAGCCAGAAATTGTGCCAAAACGGTTTGAAATGAAAAGGATTAATTATAGTAGAAGCCTTTTAATATAAGTGAGTGCAGTCTCAATGTAATTAATGCAAATTGTGGCTCTATCAGGAGAAAAAATGTGAGCCATAGCACAGGCCACTTCTGTTTGCTGCCAAATAACTTTGGTAATTTACTACATTAAGAATCAATAAAAAAAATAATGCTTTTCAAATGCATCTCTATCAATCTTCAGGTAGTTCTAAAGTGAACATTTATAACTTAATCTAAAAACTATAGGAGATGATGTCTTGCTTTAAAGTCATCCTAAATGAGCAAGCAGATAATAATTTTAATTATTTCCAATCATGCTAACCACATAGTTTGAAAAACAAAACAGAGCTCTGAGTTAAGTACGCATACCCAGAGTAACACACCCTAGAACTGAGCTTTGGAAGTAGGAACTGGACTGGCCAGCCCATAAGGATCTGGAGCCATAAGCTCCTACTCTGCAGGACATACACCTTGTCTCTGATATAGGGGCCCAAGTAGAACCAATATCAACATCCATTAAAACACTTATTAGTTGCCAACTATGTCAGACAACATTTTACAGCCAGGGCTGCTTCTATGAGCTTGGTTGTAAAACCACTTGTCCTTTTTTGACCCTTTCAGGTTACCTACAATTGTGCATGCCACCAAGACTCATTTAAGCCGGCAGTGGTGGCATACGCCATTGATCCCAGCACTTGGGAGGCAGAGGCAGGCGGATCTCTGTTGAGTCCCAGGCCAGTCTGGTCTACAGAGAGAGTTCCAGGGCAGCCAAGGCCATACAAAGAAACCCTGTCTCGAAAAACAAAAAACAAAATAAAACAACAATGAAAAGATTCATTTAAAATCTTTGGTTTTCAGGGTTGGGGATTTAGCTCAGTGGTAGAGCACTTGCCTAAGGCCCTGGGTTCAGTCCTCAGCTCTGGAAAACAACAACAACAACAACAACAAAAAACTTTGGTTTTCAGTCATAGCCAACTCCTGTAGCATTTAGGCCCACACAGTTACCTGACACTAAATTAGAGCTGGGACTGGGTCCCCAGCCATGTCTCATCCACCAGAGTCCTGTTTTATTGCCTGTATGAATGTTAGCTTCAATGAGTGCAATTGCTCAGTAGTGACCCAGTAGAGGTGTAACTAGAGAAGCAACTAACACAGCCTGGCTGTTCTGTTACTCAAACAGAACAGTTTGAGATCTTTACTGATATTCTTAGAGGTACAACTGCTTTAAGTTTTGATTAAATCAAATGATTAAAAAAAATTAATCTACTCAGGTCTTGTGTAGATGCGTGTATCTAAGAGTATGGGTTTGTGCATGTGAGTTCAGTACTCTAGGAGGCCCAAACAGGGCACAAACCTCCCACCTCAATGTAGTTACAGGGGTTTGTCAGCTACCTGATAGGGGTGCTGGTAACTGCAAGAGCAGTAAGCACTCTTAAACCACTGTACACTCTTAACCACTGCATTGTCTCTCCAGGCCTGATTTTTTTCTTTTGTGGACTGTTCTGGTTTCACATCTAAGGTTCAAGGATCACTGGGGATTCTGATGCACATCCAGTGCTGGTCGTTGTCGTCTTTTTTTTTTTTCTTCCGAGAGATGGTTTCTCTGTGTAGCTTTGCGCCTTTCTTGGATCTCACTCTGTAGACCAGGCTGGCCTCGAACTCACAGAGATCCGCCTGCCTCTGCCTCCCAAGTGCTGGGATTAAAGGCGTGTACCACTACTGCCCAGCTAAGTGCTGGTCTTCTTAGCAGTGGACAGCTTGGGCTGCACTGCCCTGACGTCTCTCTCACATCTCAAGGCCTGAGGTCAGATCTGAGGCAGTTGTCCCTTTGGCACTGCTGCCTGCAGAGCACATTCTCCTTGGGATGGCTGCACTGGGCCAGGCCCATGGCACCTTGCCAGCACTGTCAGGCCCTCTTTAATTCAAGATTTTCACTCCTAGGCTCAGCATGTAAAAGTGAATCCTATGCAAGCCTGAGAACCCAAGACCCACTTCCAAAACCTGTAGTGGAAAGAACTGACTTTCACAGTTGGCCTCTGACCTCCAAAAGTGCACTGTGGCACATGTCCACCTTCTCATTATACGTAACAAAAATAACAAGGATGATAAAATGAAAAAGCAAAAACTTTTTACTCCAACAGTCTTGTGACAACCTGTGGTGACTTCAGTGACCCAGATGGCCGTGATCTAACATTCTAGCTACTCAGTTCTTGCCACCTTCACTAGTTTACCATGACCACCTGGTCTTTAAGTCTATTCCACCGTGTACTGACTCTCACCCAGAGCCGCCTCACCCTCTGGGTTTGACAGCCCAGGCTAATTAATCCCTGTCCGACTCCCTATCTTACCCTAACGCTGGCCCCTTTTCTCCTTTTCACCTGTTCTTCCCTTCTGGTCTCCACTCACAGACTGATTTCCTTCCTTCCTTCCTTCATGTCTTATTTTTTAACATGTCTAAGTGTTTTGCCTGAATGTGTGTACCACATGCATGCCTGGTGCTTTTAGATGTCAGAAGGAGGAGTCAGATCCCCCAGAACTGGAGTTATAGATAGTTATGAACCACCATGTGGGTGCTGAGAATCAAACCTAGGTCCTCTGCAAGAGCAGTATGTGCTCTTAACTGCTGAACCATCTCTCTAGCCTCCTGATTTCCTTTCTAAACAGTCCAGACTTTAGAATGGGATCTTGTAATCATTGTCTGTGCTTTTAATTTGTTTGCACCCAGTTCATTTCTTTCTCTTTAGTTTCTTTTCTTTTTCTTTTTTTTTTATGTTGGAGCTGAGGACCGAACCCAGGACCTTGTGCTTGGTAGGCAAGCGCTCTACCACTGAGCTAAATCCCCAACCCCAAGAATCTTGTGCTGGCTAGTTTTTTTGTTTTTTTTTTTTTGTTTGTTTGTTTTTGGAGACAGAGTTTCTCTGTGTAGCTTTGGAGCCTGACTGGAACTCACTCTGTAACCCAGGCTAGCCTCGAACTCACAGAGAACCGCCTGCCTCTGCCTCCAGAGTGCTGGGATTAAAGGCGTGTGCTGCCACCGCCTGGCTTCTTTAGTTTCTTGACACAGAGTCTCATATAGCCCAGACTGCCTTGAACTCCCAATTCTTCTGCCTCTACCTCTCAAATGCTTGAGTTACAGGTGATGCCACATCTGGCCCAGCTCACCCTTTCTTGCCTCCCTATAGTTAGTGGCCACTTTGGCTCACTCTCAGACCTCAGTTAACTGACAACCCATGTTTCTCTGGGAAGTTACTCTCATGGTCAGTCCAGAAAATGTTGTGAGGACTGGCAGAATGCAGCTGACAGGCTGGCTGGCTAGCTATCTATCAAGTCCCAGGTAAAGCTGCTATTCCTGGGTCATCCTTGGAGAATACCAGCCTCTTTCCCATATAGGCTCTATTCACTCATCTTAGCACCCTTTGAAGCATACATCCCACAACTTCACTGAGGTTTTTCTGCTTGTACATGTGAACACACTCTGGAAGAAGCATTGAGACTCATTAGCACCCTGGCTGTCCTTCTGTTTCTTCCAGCCACAGACCTCCAGTCATGCTCGCAAATAGCACTTAGCTCTACCTGAACTAAATACACCTCAATGGGATCCTGCAGAGAACACTTTCCTCAAAGCATCAGGTCTGTGCTTCAGGCAGAGAATAAGAGGAGCAGTTTACTTGTCTATCGCTTATGAAAATGTCCTTCATTTTACTGCTTGTTAGCTGAATGACCATAACAGTTCTCAGATGACAGTCACAGGTGCAGAGCACAGAATGTACCTTAGCTGCAGTGATGCTACTGTCCTTGACCATCTGCTAAGGCTTTGCTTCTATTCCAAAATGATGTCCACAATGAGAAGTAATAAGGCCACCTCATCAGTAACATTACATAGTAATTATCCTTCTTTCCCAAGACAGTCTTTATCAGGCTTCTGAGACACTGAACACTCCTTGTTTTTTCTTTCCTTTGTGGAATTCTGCTGCTCCATGGACCTTGGCTCCCAAGTTCCAACCTCTGTGTGGATCCCCTCTAGCTTGCAGTCCAGACCTTGTTCTTGAATACAGTGCCCACCTAAAGTACCTAGGCATGTCTCAGGTATCTAAACTGAATAACTGGTTATCCTGATCTAACCTTCTTCCCTAGCTTAGCCAATACCACTTCCACCCTTCTGTTCTCCTCTTCCTTTTACCCCTGATTCATCAATAACGCCCTTGCACAAACTCCTTTTCAGCTCTACATTACCAGGGCTGAAATCCACTGTCACCAATCTCTACCGTGACTTCCTATTTGAGTGCTTGCTCTACCTATTTATAACATCAAAGCTAAAGACATTTCAGGTCATGCAATCAAGATCAGGAGTTCCTTACCTGGTCTAATTCACCCCAGAGATTGGCCTCACCTACTTATCACTGCCTTCGAAGCTGATCTTGTTTAAGAACAAAACACATGTGCATCTAGTCATGGTCATTAAATTGTTGTTGTTGTTTTTCAAACAGGGTCTCACTATTTAGTCCTGGCTGTTCTGGAACTTGCTTATGTAGACCAGACTAGCTTTCAACTCAGAGATCCTCCTGCTTCTGCCTCCCCAGTTCTGGGGTTAAAGGTATGCACAATCATGTCTGGCAGTCACTAAATTTCAATGAGTATTTGTGTAAAAGGCTTTGTCTCAGTTTTAGGAAGCATGTGCTACTTCTGTCAAGACCACAAGTCTAAGGAAGATAAGAGCCTTGGTCTGATGGCAATGGGTGAGGCAGGGAACACCATGTACTAAGCTTAGGGCTCAAAGATGACTGCAGAGGAGAGGAGCTATGTCATGTGAAGGATGAGGCAAGTAAGGGTCCTAATGTTTATCTCAAGCTTTACAGATTTAAACCTCGGAACCCAGAGAGCATTTTCAAAAGGGACACTAATGACATATAAGAATAAATTCTTTCAGCTTCCAGAAAGGTCAAGATCAACTGCTAACTGTCAACATCACACTTTATGATACATTAACTGCATACTTACTCCACTGAAATACACAATTATAAAGCATGCTGAAGTTATACAATCTGCTAATTAAAATTTTCAAATATATGACCATGGTATTAACAAATAATCTGATTTATAGGCATTCTGTTCCAATTAAATCAATATTCTGAATCAAGGGGAAAAATTTCAAGTAGGATTCAAATACGATAAAGGATTTGTTCCAATAAATATTCTGAACTTAATTGGCTTAAATGGACTAAGGTGCTTCTGTCTGTAAAAAAGTCCAACATGACATGACCACATCCCAGCCTGTTTACTTATCCCTGTCTAGAGCCTGATTTACAGGCAACAAAGTGCAGCCATGACCCACAGCCCAGGCAGGAACCATCTGCTAATGGAACTTTTAACTGAGAAGTGACCAGTGACGGGAGGTAATTCTTCCTGTGCAAAGCTGCTCTGAAGACCTTTGTGCACTTTATCACAGTAAACAATCACTAACATATGCATTAAGAAAATTTAAATATATTATGACCCAATAAATACCATAATCAATCAATAGATAGTTTTCTTCTCTTGCAGATTTAATGTTCAGGTGCACACTATTAGTGCTGTATGGGTACATTCATCTGGATGCAGACATGCTGATGCAAAGTTAACCACTTAAAATCAGATGGTAAACAGATAATTCAGAAACCCCTTAGGAATTCCCATGCAGAAAACTCTGTGGAACTAAATCAACCACTATTCTCAAGGAGGTAGCTTTAAAAATAATTTAATTAATTCACTTCTATTTCTGCAGTCTTGGGGGTTAAACAATGTGTACAAGCACTCTATCACTGAGCCATGTGCCCAGTCCTTGCTTTTTGAGACAAGATCTTGTTCAGGTTGGCCTTGAACTCACAATCTTCTTGCCTTAGCCTCCTAGGTGCTGAAATTAAAGCATGTGATATCACACTCTAAAATGAATGGGGTTCAGAGTGTGAACATTTCTACACATATCCTCTTTTCTTCCCAACCTCTATTCATCATGACTCTACATTTGGGACAATTCGATTTTAGCTTTCACATATCAGAGTGCACATGTGGTATTTGTCTTTCTGTGTGTCAACTACTTCACTCACCTTGAACTCACAGAGATCCAAATGCCTCTGTCTCCCAAATGCTGGGATTAAAGGAGTTCCATTTATTTTGCTGAAAATGGCAAGACTTCATTCTTTACAGCTGAATATTATTCCATCATGTACATATACTACAATTTCTTTATCTGTTCCTCTGTTGAGCACCTAGGCAAATTTCACATCTTAGCTATTATGATTAGTGCAGCTATGAATATGGGCAACAAGGACTTGACATGCTGACTTCATTTTTTCTGGAAATATATTAGGCTTTATAAGACTGAGCTTCCAGATCTAAGGGCTCTACTTATTCTTTGAGAAACTATGCTAGAGCCCATTTACACATCTTCACTAACTAGGTATCAAAATTCTTTTTCTCCTTCTCTCATAAACATTTCACCCAACCACAGCCCAGGCTAGGGGTAATTTAAAATAATTGTCTTGCATTCCAAATACTGGGATTATAGGCATGAGCCACCATGTCTGCCAATGTCTTTTAATAGTAGCTATTCTAACTGGGGGAGATGGTATTTTTTAAAAATTTGCATTTGTCTGACAGATAAAGTACTAGAGTTTTACACATTCACCTTTTATTACATTTATTTATTTAGGGAGGAGGCACACACCATGGCATGCATATGGAAGTTAGGGGACAATTTATTGGAGTTGGTTTTCTTCTTTTACCATGTCGATTACAAAGATCAAACTCAAGTCATCAGGCTTGGTGATAAGTGTCATTAGTGGGTATGTTGTGTGTACACTGTAATGTTACTTTATATTACCAAATATGCTACATCTCTCTTCTATATTTTAAAACCCATAACTCAGGCAGGGCATGATGGCTCATGTCTTTGATCCCAGCACTTAGGAGTTAGAAGCAGGCAGGTCTCTGTGAGTTTGAGGTCAAGTCTATGGTCTACACAGTGAGCTCCAAGACACCAAGGCAAGGTAGAGGGACCCTGTCTCCAAAAAAAAGGGAAAGGCCTGGGGGCCTAACTTAAACTGAAAGTGGGCCAGAAGAAGAGGGAGGGCAGATGAACCACCTCTCCCTCAGCTATGTTGCGTCCTCAGCTGCCCTGCTACAACTGGCTGGGTACTCTGTCTGTATCTTCATTCCTCAAGCTACAAGGACTCAAAATGGGTTTCTGAGCAAGAGGTTGGTGTAAACTCTTTCCTATATCATACTAATTAGAACTGAGTAGTTAAGAGCCTGAAGGCAGGGCTAGAGAGATGGCTCAGTGATAAAGAGAAGCATGCTGTTTTTACAGAGGACCTGAGTTCAGTTCACAGTCCCCACGTCAGTCAGCTCACAACTGTCTGTAACTCCAGCTTCCAAGGGATCCAATGCCTCTGGCCTCCAAGGGCACCTGCACTCACATACATATATCCATACAGAGACACATAATTAAAAATAAAAATAAATCTTGAAAAAAATATTGAACCTCGTAGCAGAGATCCATTGTACATACCTCAGATGCACCATGCCTTCCACTACAAAACTGCATGTCTTTGGGATCAAATTAAAGCTCAAATATACACTCATTTAGGACACAATAGGCCTGAATTTCAGCTCCTGATTTTACTTGAAACAGCCTGCTAGACACATTCTTCCATAATTAGCAGTAACCAACATTTTTACTTAAAATGCAAATAAGCAAACAAAATAAATGTAATCTAGAAATATATGCTTGTATGCAAAAGCTCCACATTTAAAAACATTAGTAAGGGGTTGGGGATTTAGCTCAGTGGTAGAGCACTTGCCTAGCAAGCACAAGGCCCTGGGTTTGGTCCTCAGCTCTAAAAAAATAAATAAATAAAAACTAAAAACTAAAAACATTAGTAACCAGTAAATATTACAACTACATTTTGTTGGTTACTTATGGAAAGCAATTACAATGTAGATCCCCAGGGCCCACTGTACCCTTGTCTTGTTTATGACTGGAATGAGAGGGAACACTTTGCACATTTCACCACTAAACCTTAAGTCTGCATTCAGGTCCATATTCCCCTTTCATGTAACATGTCTAAACCACACTGAACAAACTGAAAATCGTTACTTTTGGGGCTAGGGTGATGGCTAAGTAGATGGAGTGCATGCCATGCAAACAGAAGGAGTTCCCTTCCTAGCATACACATTAACAAACAAAATCATAAACAGCCAGGCATGGCAGCATGCATCTATTTCCAGTGCTGGGGCGGAGGGGAAAGCTGAGGCCTGGTGATCAGTTAACAGAACCAACTAGCTCTAGGTTCAGCTAGAGACCCTATCTCAAAGAGTAAGAAAGATAGGAAGCACACGAGGAAGACACCCAATGTCAAACTATGGCCATGTACACACACAGAAATCAAACAAAAATAAATATAGGTAGCTACTAGAAAACCTTTTATAGTACTTTTTTAAAATAGTACTTTCTGGTTTTGTACTATACCAATTACTTTTTTAGTCTAACTACTGCCCATGCAATATATGATGATGAACTGTAGTTGCTATATAAATAAGTACTAGCTAGGTATCACCAAAATGACTTTTAACAATTTTGAATAATAATAATCAATGAAATTTAGACCATAATTCTATAAAAACAGTGAAATGACATCTTTTGTTTTGAGCCTTATTTTTATATAAAGTTTACCTTTCCAAGCATTCTGCCAAGGAAGTAGTAATGCCTTGCAAAAGAATCTCCCACAAGCATCTGAGCAGCTGGGTTGGGGTAGAGAAGCCCTTCATTAGTAGTTTTAAAGAACCCCTGGTTGGGGTTAAATCCGGATTTCAGTAGTTCATTTAAAAACTCTCTGAAAATACCACCACCATCGATGCCAGCTTCATCCAGGCCATGGGCATTGAGCAAGTGCACACGAATCCGTTTTTTCAAATCAGGTTCTGTTAAAAAAAAAGAGCAATAAAATAAACAGTATTACAGGAAGCATTATGTAAAGGCACCAAGATTATCAATCAGGGGCATTTAACATTTATAGTTCAACAAAGCGGCAATACTAAAGAGACAATGACATCAAAGTTACTTAAAATGCAAATCAACAAAATACACATAACCTAGAAATACCAATTTTTATGTAGAAAGTCCCATTAAAAATATTAGCAACCAATAAAACTGATGGGAATTTTCCCAGAGCCTACAAGGAAAGCCTTTTTCTGTAGATATATCACACAGGAGATGGTTGGTTAGTGGGTCAGTAGGAGAAAGATTCTAAGTCAGAACAACCTATTATCTTTGAAGAGGAAACTTAGGCAACTGAACTAGATGCCCATGTTGGATAGGGGGAAAAAGATATAGGTTTGTGGGGACAAGACTAATAGGTAATAAATAGTGAATAGTCCTAACAACCTTGTCATAGAGCTCATCACTGAAATGATTCACAAAGCAGTTCCAATCAAAGACAAGCCTGAATACAAGCTAAAGATATTGTCCTTTTTTCTCTGTATAGCTCTGGAGCCTGTCCTGGAACTTGCTCTAGACCAGGCTGGCCCACTAACAAGAGATCTGCCTGCCTCTGCCTCCCAAGTGCTGGGATTAAAGGCACGTGCCAACACTGCCTGGCTTTAAGATACCGTCTTACTTATCTGAAAGGACACAAACCAGTTTTCTAGAGTTCAATATTTACTATGAATGAAGACTCACAACAAGCTAGAAAAGTATCTGAAGAAGGAAGCAAACTACTGATATCTTTTGTTCCACCCTGTTTCGTCTGTGGTGGAAATACATACATAGCTGTTTATTTTCTATATCAATATCCTGACTTCTAATCATGTAAGTGCAAAATAAAAAAACGTTTACTTCCATGCTTTCAGTCTGGGAATGAGTCGAGCCTTTCACTGCCCACCTTTGCTGGGATTTAGTCACCACAAGGACACAGTGCACACTAGGCAGCTCTGTGAAACCCAAGTGTGTTTATGGCTCTGACAGCTGAAACATTCACTTCATAAAGTTTGCAGGCAACAGTGGCCTTGAGAGATTCTCTAAGGAGTGAACTGGTTTGTGACACAGGAAACTGTAAGTTGTGTTAAGAATGTTTCTGTCATACAAGAGAATCATACTCTGAGATGACAAGTGTCTCTTTTCAAAAGAACTAAATTTCATGTCACTACTTCTGTGTTGAAAGTTTTTAATTAAAAAAAAAAAAGTACTTGTTGCTGGGTGTGGTGACATATGTCTTTAATCCCAGAACTCGGGAGGCAGAGGTAGGATGAGCTCAATGAGTTCAAGGCTAGTCTGGTCTACATAGAGTTCCTAAACAGCCAGGTCTATACAAAGAGACCATATCTCAAAAAAACAAAACAAAAAATTATTTGTTAAGTTTCAGGAAACCTCATTTCCCTGATCAAAATGTCTGAAAAACAAGCTGGGCATGGTGATACATGCCTTTAACTCCAGCACTCAGGAGGCAGAGGTTAGATATAGCCCTATACCCCATGTGTCAACTTTTCCCAAACATTCTGGTTTCAGTTCCACCTCTTCAGAAAGTCCTCCAATCATTCACACTTCTCATGTTGTCCTATCTAATCATATATTTTTCCCCCAGGGTTCAGCTACAACTTCAACAGGCACTGCCTGAACATCTGCTGAGTGCATTTAGCAAAGGGTACATCTTGTAAATGGGAGAGACAAGCATGGAATTGGATAATAAAGTACGAATGAGGCCTGACTTATGAGCTGCTATAGGATTCCAAAGACAAGACACTTAGGTTTTGGAGAGCATGCTTCTCTAGACTCTAGGTACCTAATCTCCCTAATCCACAATATGTGGAAACAAATCCTGAGGCAAGAGAAACCTATCCTGGTGTGGATTTCACAGTCTGACTCAGACCTGAACTGCAACAGTTCAGCACACAAGGCTTGAGAGAGCACTGCATTGCTCAGATGACAAATATCAGTTATGCAAAACCACATCTCCAGCTGGCACCAGTTTTCTTCTACTATCACCATATTGACAACATTTACTCTTCAACTGGGCAGTGAAAATTATTACAAGCTGAAGGCTTAGTTTTCCTTAGAAAAATTAAATAGCTCCCTCAAAGAGAAGCAAGTATGACTTCTCATCAAATTCTCTACCATGGACCGAAGGTGACAGAGCTTTTATTCTGAGTACACTGTACTGATTGAACACTGATTGTATGTAGAAACACAGGCATGATATACTAGAGTTTATATTGTTCGTATTACAGTATTTAACACTGACTGTCTAAGTATTAAAACAAGATAAAACGTATCACTGGCCTTCAGATAGCTGAAGTGCAATTTTCTTTGCAGTATTGTTACTGAAGCACTTCTTAAAAAAAATACAAATTGCAGCATTTATTTATTATAATGAGACTTACAATTGGTCACACATTTATATAAAAATTACAGAATGTAAAGCAATTATTGCAGCACTTAGGAAGCTGAAGCAGGAGGATTATGAATCCCAAGACAAGCCTGACTACATAGGGAGATCCTGTCTCAAGAACAACAAAACCAACATAATGAAATGAGTGCCACCTGCAGTTTGGAATTATAGGCAGCAATATGAACAAGATACAATATATAACATGGTAATGAGGGCAAAGGGTTATCTTTAACAAAAATTGGTAATCTAAAATGCTTGTGGGGTACCTATCAATTTTAGTAATATTATTTGGTAGTTCACATTTACTAAATTTTATCTACATTTCAGTTTTAAAAAAACATACAGAGGGGTGGGAGTCCAGCCCAGTGGTAAAACACTTACCTGGGTTCCCTCCTTAGTACAAAATGAACAAACAAACAAATAACGTCATAATAAATTATGAACAGGAAAAAAAAAACAACCTTCCTCCCAGGGAACTGAAACTAGGCTCTCACTCATGCTAGTCTGTTAGTCAAGTAGTCTACTACTGATTATATATATCCCTATGTAGCCCTGGCTCCTAGTGCTAGGGTTAAAGACATGTACCATCACACCCTGCACCAGCTCAACAGAATTGTTTTTTACTATTTCCTTTATCTGTTTTTTTGAGAGAGGGTCTCACTATATACTCCTGGATGTCTTGGAACTCAATATGTAGACCAGTGTGACCTCAAACTCACAGAGATCCACCTGCCTTTCCTCTCCAGTACTAGTACCAGGTTAAGGGTGTGCATCACTATGCCCAGCAATAATTTTTTCTATAGTAATTCCCCACTTCTCCCTGATAAATGCAGGCACACAGAGAACACTATATATACAGTGTACACACACACATACACATACCATTTTCTGGAGAAAGTTTGTCATAAGCATCTTCATAAATATAATTTCTTCTTATTGTGACATTGATCCCATCCAGAAATGGTCCATCGCCTTGAACTTCCTGTTTATCTGCATAAATCAACCTTTGAAAGATCTAAAAGGTAAAGTTGTAAAGGTTATTAGAAACAACAGATTTGCTGTTATAAGCACAAACAATCTAAACAAAACTGTTACATGTTTTAACTTTGTATCTCTATAAATTCTGGCATCAGTTTTTATATATACAAGGTAGCAAATATTAACTTTTTCAAGAAATGAGTATCTCTAAAGCTGTTTCCTCTGCATTTACAGTCTTTTGAACGACCCATGCCATGGTATGTATTCATTTATTGAGTACTTCTTAAAATTCAGAGAGACAGGGGTATTAAAATGACCCAGTGGGTAATACACTTTCTGTTAAGAGTCATGACCTGCTGGGTGGTGGTGGCGCACACCTTTAATTCCAGCACTTGGGAAACAGAACCAGGTGGATCTCTGTGAGTTCGAGGCCAGCCTGGTCTACAGAGTGAGTTCCAGGATAGGCTCCAAAATCTACACAGAGAAACTCTGTCTCAAAAAACCAAAAAGAGTTATGACCTGAGTTTGATCTGGGACCTGAATGATAGAAAGAGATAACAGATTCCTAAAAGTTGTTCCCCAGCCTCCACATGGACTCTATAGAATGCACACGCACATACACTCACTGTTGAAATATTATTTAGGAGGGAAGTGAAGCTCTTAAAGCAGTATGCTAATCATAGACTATTTTCCCCAAGAATGAAATTCAAATGTCTATGATGCGGAGACACCAGCAGAGGGAGCTCAGGAGTGGGATGCTAAAGTATGTTGGCATTTTTATGAACACTTGCAGCAGCAGTTCCCAACCTGGGGAGTCATGACCCCTTTGGCAAACCTGTGTCACCAAAAACATTTACATTAAGATTCATAACAGTAGCAAAATTACAGTTATGAAGTAGCAATGAAAATAATTTTATGGTTGAGGGTCACCACAACATGAGGACCTGTATTAAAGGGTCACTGACCGAGAGCCTCTAGGTTGGTCAGTCCATTTTTCTTTTGCTTATCCTGGACAAAAAAATGTAGGCCTGAAAAATATCAAGGACCTACCAATTTCTAGAAAATTTCTAATATAAAAAAAGTCTAAGCTGGGAGGTGGTGGCGTATACCTTTAATCCCAGCACTCGGGAGGCAGAGTCAAGCAGATCTCTATAAGTTTGAGGCCAGCCTGGTGTACAGAAGGAGATCCAGGACAGGCACCAAAGCTACACAGAGAAACTCTGTCTCAAAAACAAACAAACAGTCCAAATTAAATTGGAAATATATATGCAATCTTTTATACATTTGTCAAAATCATCTGGCAAGGAGCTAATTTTTTCAATGCAGTGATGGTCATAGTAACTTTTAAACGAAGGTACACAAAGCACCTTTACAAAAAAAAATTGGCATTTTTAGTAACAATGCAAACTTTTGACAGTTTAAACAACCTTCTGTAGCCCAACTATGAGAAATCTCTAGTCTAACAAGCTGCTCAGCTAACTACAAGAAGTATCTGGCTGAATTTAAGTATGAACTTGGAGATTTTTACTTGTGGTGTTAACTTTTTAACTGTGGTAAGTTAGCATCACAGGGTCAGAATGGCATACCTTCACTCGCTCCTCAAATGGAACCACAAAAGGTAGTTCTGTCAGAATGGCAAGCTGTCGCTCCTCAGACACAGACAGGGGTGGGGACTCCAGACCCACTGCAATACATGTTAAACTCATTAGTCCGCTTGTGTTTTCCTTTCCATTCACTGCCAGCTACTAAAATCAGGATTTATAAAATCATTTTAAGACTCTAAAACAAACTAGTGATTCCATCTCTTTCTAGTTCCACACACTGCAGGCCCAATCTGCAATCTCTGAGGTTCTTCCAGCCAGGTGAGTGACACAGGCACCATCTTCATCTGTCTGCTCACCCTACGAACACATCCAGCACTCACGGAGTGAGGCTCGGGATGCCAGTGCTAAAGAGGGAGGTCCCTGTACCTAGGAGAAGGTTGTGCATCAGTGGGCCTGTACTGGTACTTCACTAGAAAACTTGGACCCTGCCTGTTCTTTCCCAACAGAGAGAAAACAGCCTGGCACAATGAAAATCTTTCAAACTCATTTGAATGAGAATAAAAATGTGGATAACTTTTAACTTGGGAGGCAGAGGCGTCTCTAAGTTGGAGGTAAGTCTAGTCTACATAGTGAGTCCCAGGACAGCCAGGACTACAAAGAGAGACCCTGTTTCAAAAAAAAAAAAAAAAAGACAAACAGAAAAAAATTATATCTATAACATATTTTAAAGCCTACAAATGCAAAATAAATAAATAAATAAATAAATAAATAAATAAATAAATAAATAAATAAATAAATAAAACCACCAAACACCTGAAAATACACTCAATACCATTAGGCAGTTGGGAAATGAAGATTAAAATCACAATGAAATACCACTGTATTACTCACTCTTTGGTGGAGCTAAGAATGAAATGTAGGGTTTGATCCAGGTTAAGTAAGTGTTCTACCATTGTGCCACATCTCTAGTCTAACACATACTTTTAAATGGCTAATTTTAATTTCTTTAAAAGAAGTCTTGACAATTTCACACATGTACACAATATATGATTATATTCATAGCCCAATATCCTCTCCTATCCTCCTCCCACTCCTGCTGACCACTTGCCTCACGACTAGTCTCCCAATTCTCATCTTTTCTGGAGCACGGGCAACCTATCATGGGCTATGTTACTAAAGAAAATGACTCCCACTCTCTTACCAAACATTAAGTGCTAACAGCTCCTCAGGAAGTTGTGAAGCCCCATGAGTTCCTCTCTCATCAACGCCAGTATGCTGAAGGGCCAGGCAACCACAGCTACTATTCATTACTGAAATGGCCAGCCATACCCATAAGATAATGGTCTTTTTAAAATGACAATCCCAGGAGGACATGGTGGAGTACATCTTTAATCCCAGTATTCGGGAGATCTCTAGACCAGCTAAGACTACATAGTGAGACTCTGTGTCAAAGAAGCAAAAACCAACCAAAACAAAACATGACAATCCCAAGTACTGACTGGAATGACAAAGTACCTGTGCATAAATCATACATCTCTGGTCTGAATGTAAGGTCATATAGTTACTGCAGAAAACAGTTCTGCAGTTTCTTATAAAGTTAAGCACATGCTTGCAGTGACTTAGGATTCTTCCAGTATTTATGTTCACACAAATACTTGTATACTGATAATAATAGCAGCTATATTCATAACCACCAAACTGGCCAAATAACAAAATATCTTCTTTATGGCATAACTACTAATGAAATTCTGTGGAGTGATCAAAAGAAACAGCTATGATCCACTTAACCCTACTGTTTCTTGCTGCTTGCCCTGCAGTTCCACCTTTCAGGGTATATCAGCTAATTTTTATTGAGATGATGGCAATACTGTGTGGTGTTCAGCAAAAATCACAGAGCTAACAGTAGAAGGAGTGAATGTTGCAGTATATTCAGCCTTGTGCAAAGAAGTTCCAACTGAGGAGAACTTACCCTCCAGGGTGGACTGCAGCGGGCCAATCCTGCCCATCCTCCGGAACCGCCACACATGTCTAGATGCAGGGACGTAGAGCTGGGTGACCTGTGGAACCAACTGCCGTCAGCATTTGCCTTTGCCCCAGTACTGTCTAAACAGAAGCGTGACCTACAGTGCCTTCGGGAGCGGGCTGTCGATCCCTAGCCAATGCAGCGTGCCTCTCATGTCCTCAGAGTCTAGCCTTGAATACTTTTTTTTTTCCCCCCAAAAGATTTATTTATTATGTGTACAGTATTCTGTCGGCCATGTATGTTTGTATGCCAGAAGAGGGCACCATATCTTATTACAGAGGTTGTGAGCCACCATGTGGCTGCTGGGAATTGAACTCAGGACCTCTAGAAGAGCAGTCAGTGCTCTTAACCTCTGAGCCATCTCTCCAGCCCGTAGCCTCAAGTACTTTAAAAGTAAATTGATAAATATCTGGGCAGAGTAAATTAACACAATGATATAATTACAAAACAAAGCATATCACATGCTATTTTCTCTTAAGTTTTGCTTTAATCTATAAGTTTTTCTCATCCTGTAGTTTTGGTCTTTGTAATTTTTTTTTTTTTTTTTTTTTTTTGGGTTAAATGAAGGTACAAGCTTCTGCTTTTAGTCCGGATCATACTCTCTACTTACGGAGGTACCTGAAGAAGCTTAGAGCAGCGGGCCCAGTATGTGTGGTGGCATGTTACACCCCTCCCTGAACCTACAAGACAGGATACCCATTATCTGGAAGACATACCACAGGAAGGCATCAATGCTATCGGCATAGTCTTAGAGAGGCAGGTCAAATGTTTACTATTTCTTTCTTTCCAGAACAGTCTACAAAATAATGAGATGGTTCCTTCACACTTGATAAAACTGATGGATGGCGGTCTTTTCCTCTTTAGTGCCACTGTGAATTTGTGGAGTTGCTATATGAGACCAGTCCATGCAGCTATTTTCAGTGTTACTCAGAGTTCCCAGGACAGTTTCTAAGTCTGGGAGGAGGGACTCTCAGGAGTCCCTGACTTTTCCTCACGCCCCAGCAGCCTCTACTGTGACAGGTTACCACACCTCAAATCTAGAACTACTACTGGGCTAAAACCTTTTGTGTTGGTGGGAAAAGTTCCTTAGGGTCACCTACCTGGGCCTTGGAGCTGTTCACTTTGCAAGATCTGCCCATCTGCAGACTCTGCCAATGGGCAGAGCTGGAGGCCTCAGGCTCAACTTGAAGATAGCTTTTCTCGTCATACCTCCACTGTCCTGCCACATTCCTCTGATGGTTTCTTGCTGCACTCGTATCCCTGTTTCTCCTCTAGCTCTCCACTCTCAATGACTCTAAAATGCTTGAGTGGTGACTTTCTCTGGGAGCACCTGATGCCCTCTGCTATATACTCTCTTCCTGATGGTCTGGAAGATTTGGTCTGCTTTAGGTTACAATCTTAGCAACGTTCTATTGCATCTGCCCCCTTAGAAAACCTAGGATAAAGCCCATCTCTTTTAACTAATGAAAATACTTTTTCATTACTAAAAATTACTCATTTAGTAGCATTACTAAAAGTGAAATTGTTTTAAACTAACAATTATTGGGCTTCAATCCAACCAGAGGCAAAAAACAAAACAAAACAAAAAAACCAATCAGATAAAGATAATCAGCAGTGGTCTAGGCCAATGCTGTTGCTACATATCTTTCCCTCTGACCAAGAGTTAGCATTACAGACAACACTGATACCTATTCAGAAGTTAAGTGAAGAATTAAACAATTTTAAAAGACTTACTCTCCCCAGAAATACAAAAGCTGAGAAACCACCTTTAATGAAAACTATTAGGGAGATTTTACACTAACTTTATCTGCTTTGATATCCTCTTGTTCTGACAGCCAGTGGTTTGGAGGACAGAAATTTCTCCTCGTGTCTCTGGACTTCAGCATTTTCACTAGGTTGGTGATAACCTGAAGAGGAAGAACAGGGCATTGTCATACAAACAACTCAGTGACAGAGCAGGCAGCACCACCAACCAGATGCCAGAAGACACTGGCACAGGTGCTTTCCTACTTGATAAAATGGAAGTGGACTTCCCAAGCTTACAAAAAGCCTCCTTCAGGGGCCATAAGAGCATGCTGGAGGAGTAAACCAGTTGTCTGCCAAACAGAAAAGCAGCACAAGGGCACACACAAAGTGCTCTTTAAAAATGAGGCCGGGGAGCCGGGCGGTGGTGGTGCGCACCTTTAATCCCAGCACTCGGGAGGCAGAGCCAGGCGGATCTCTGTGAGTTCGAGGCCAGCCTGGGCTACCAAGTGAGTTTCAGGAAAGGCACAAAGCTACACAGAGAAACCCTGTCTCGAAAAACAAAAAACATACAAACAAAAAAGAGGCCAGGGGATTGAAGAGATGAGATGGTTCCATTATTGAGAATGGCTTCCCTGTCTTGTAAAGGATCCAAGTTCAGTTCACAGCACTATTTCAGGTGGCTCACAAACACATGTAATTCTAGCTCCAAGGGATCTAGACCTTTTACACACATTTCTCTCTCTCTCTCTCTCTCTCTCTCTCTCTCTCTCTCTCTCTCTCTCTCTCTCTCTCTCTCTCTCACACACACACACACACACTTTAAATGCCCCCCCCCCATGAAGTGGGTAAAATTGCTATTTTTTTTTCTTTTTGCAAAAAAGGTCTCATACAGCTCAGTCTACATCCTCTTGAATTCCAAATCCTCCTGCTTCTAATTCCCAAGTGCCAGTGATTACAGGCATTGCATCACCACACTTTGTTTGGAATTCTTTTCTTTAACAGCACTCCCTTTAGATTTATTTTATGTGTATAAGTGTTCTGCCTGCATGTATGTATGTGCACCATGTGTGTACCTAGTGCCCTTGGAAGTCAAGAGAGCACTGCATCTCCTGAAACTAGAGTTCTAGGTGTGTGTGAATCACCATGTGGGTCCTAGAAACCTGGGTCCTTTGCAAGAGGAACAAGTGCTCATAACTACTGAGTCATCTCTTCATCCCCTTGGCTAGAATTTTTTTTTTTGAGACAGTATAGCCCTGACTGTCCTGGAACTCACTCTGTAGACCAGGCTGGCCTAAAACTCACAAAGATTCACCTGCTTCTGCCTCCTGAGTGCTGGGATTAAAGAAGTGTACCACCTCTTGGTTAGAGCTTTTAAGACACAACTCTGGCAGTGCAATAGCTACCTGGCTGTAATGAAGCTCATTTCCACCACTATGCAGATTTTTTTTTTTTTTAGTTTAGTTTTTCTGAGAAATATCACATGAGGGATGTGGGTGAAATAGTATCCTAAATCTTTATTTTCCCCACACACCTTGCCTGTGCCTCTGATCAATTTTCTAGTCTTTTATCTTGGTATAATTCCCAAGCTGGTCATACTGCCCAACTGCAACATCACATCTATGTGTCCTTTGCATGTTCTTGGCGCAATAGCTCTGTTTTGGCTATGCTATGAGCTCCTTGAGAAGAGAGCCCAACAAATTATCTAGGCACCTAGTAGTTTTCAGTTACTAATCTGGGATCAAAAGTTATTTGATATGATTAAAGAAATCTAGCAATACTATCTAAAAAAGATCTACTCTCTACACTACATAGAAATATAGTTTGTAGAACTGGCAAAACTGCTCAGTGAATAAAGATGGTTTGTGGTGATATATTGTGTACCCTAATAAACTTACATGAGGATCAGAGGACAGAGCCAGTCACGATTAGACATAGGAGGACAGACAGTGGCAGCACACACCCTTAATCCTATCACTGGGGAGGCAGATTCGTCTGGATCTCTGTGAGTTCAAGGCCACACTGGAAACAGCCAGGCAGTGGTGGCACACACCTTTAATCCCAGTACTGGGAAGCACACATGACTTTAATCCCAGGAAGTGTCAGCAGGGCAGAGATAGGTATATAAGGCATGAGGAAACAGGAACTAAAGCAGTTCAGCTGAGATCTTTTCGGGTCCTCAGAGGCTTTCAGTCTGAGGAAACAGGATCAGCTGAGGAGTTGGTGAGGTGAGGTTGGCTGTGGCTTGCTCTGCTTCTGTGATCTTTCAGCTTTCACCCCATTATCTAGTTCCGGGTTTTTGTTTTTTCATTAAAAGACCATCTAAGATTCGAACAACAATGCTTACTACCAATACTGACAACAAAGTTTAAATCCCCAGGAACCACATGATGAAGAGAACCGATTCCCCCAGGTTGTATAATAACCTTCATATATACACTGTAGCATGTACATCCCCCAAATAAATAATATGTTGTAAACATATATTATCTATAAAATCTTCTAGTGCCAATTTCTTATTTTAAAAACATAAGTAGAGGGGCTGGAGAGATAGCTCATCAGTTAAGACTGCATACTGTTCTTCCAAAGGACCTGAGTTCAGTTCTTAACATCCACACTAGTGGGATGACTCATAGCTGCCTGTTACTCCAGCTCCAAGGGATCTAACATCTTGTTCTCTACTTCTGATGTAACATGCACTCATGTGCACATATCCACAGAAACTTAGACATAATTAAAAATAAAATCTTGCCGGGCGGTGGTGGCGCATGCCTTTAATCCCAGCACTCGGGAGGCAGAGCCAGGCGGATCTCTGTGAGTTCGAGGCCAGCCTGGGCTACCAAGTGAGCTCCAGGAAAGGCGCAAAGCTACGCAGAGAAACCCTGTCTCGAAAAACCAAAAGAAAAAAAAAAAAAAAAAATTCTTGGGGAAAAAATGTAAGTAGAATTAGTTTGTCCAAAATTTTAAGAGGCAAACTTACCTTTTATTAAAGTATTTGCGATTTAGCCGAAATTCAAATGAACCAGATAATCTGTATTTTTATCTGGCACAACTTGTGTTAAACACTCCTCTATAGAAACTACTTTTCTTCTGAGACTTAAAGAAAAATATAAATTTTATGAAACCATGAAAATATGACTGGATTCATTCTCACATTCCTTCTGTCCACACTCTCATCCATTAAACATTCAACTGCAATGGAACCTTTAGCAAAAAGGAAGAAGTCTGCAAAGGTAGGCATTAGAAAGCATGTGCTGGGTGATGGTGCACGCCTTTAATCCTGGCACTCAGGAGGCAGAGGCAGGCAGATCTCTGCGAGTTCAAGGACAGCCTGGTCTACAGAGTGAGTTCTAGGACAGCCAAAGCTATGCACACATATACATACACAAAAGCAGCAGTAGCAGCAGAACAAAGGAAGAGGGGTGGGTTTCGGCTTTCAGTTTGAGGGGCTACAGGATACCATGACAAAAAGAACACTGGCTTGGAGTCAGAAGAGAATATAGTAAATGAGCTATGTCATAGCACTTCAGCCAAGGATGACTTTCTCCTACAATGGGGTCCTCCTGGAAATCTGTAATACATCAAGGAGTGAGGCAGCCTGTACCATCTAGGCTTGTGTAAACACATTCCACGAGGTTTGCACAGAAACAAACTGAAATACACATTTCTCACTGTGACTCCATCTTTAAGGAAAAGGTACCGCTTGTTGCAATCTTCTTTCTACTAACCATGGAAACCTTGACAATTCTCTCCAATTCTCAATGTCAGCTCTCTCGTCTGTTACACCAATGCTGCCAATTCATAGAAAGGTGTGGAGACAACTGGTGTGATGTGTGCTTAGGAATATTTATTCTGGGAGACACCCTTTATATTAGCACTGAATTGCTAATGGGACTGTCGGGGAAGTACAGAAGATGCTGAAATACCCCACTTTTTGTTTGGATTTTTGTTGTTGCTGTTGATTGTTTTTAAGAGTATCCCAACATCAGGAACTTGGTGTAGTAGTGTACACCTTTAATTCCAGCACTTGGGGAGGCAGAGGCAGGAAGACCTCTGTGAGTTTGAGGACAGCCTGGTCTACAGAGTGAGTTCCTGGACAGTCAGGACAGTACACTGAGAAACCCTGTCTCGAAAAACTAAAAAATAAATAAGAGGGTGTGTGTGTAGCCTATTTTGAAAAACAACTGCAAGATGAAACCATAATTATTAATTAAAACCAAACAGCACAGCTAATTCGTTTTTTGGTGATGGAATTTAATCTAGAGCCTCATGCTTTCTAGATAAGGGCTGTATCACTGAACTACATTCCCAGTTCTCTTTGTACTTTTTGAAACAGGGTCTCAGTAAGTTGCCTAGGAGGATCTTAACTCTCTTAGTAGTCTAGCAACAAAAAACTTCTAGGTACTGAAGGGGGCAAATGTGCAATGTTGATAAACACATGACAGGAGAACTTCTTAAAGATTTTATTTTCAAATTAAGAACATATTCACAGGAATGTGAGAAAACCAGTGGCAGGCAGCTACAGGAGCATCACCAGATAGACGAGGTTCTCCTACAGGGAATGAGAAGAGCAACACATCACAGGAGTTTACTGAAAGCCATCACTACACAATGATACTCCCAGGGCCCAGCCTGAGTTCATCTTTTGTTCTCTGGCACAGGGCAGTCAGCATGGTGTTTCTTAAGGGATCAATGGTGAAGGCTTGGAATGCTAGGTGTGAGCTGCCCTCAGCTATCACTTGTTAAAGATGGTGTATTTTGAGAGTCACAACTTTGTTACATGTCTGAAATACCACAAAATTGTTTCCTTAAGTATTCATTTCAATTAGCCACCAAGCCAACCCTCAATAATAAGAACAGGCCTAGCTTTGAAAGAACAGGACACAGGTCTACCACTCTGGGACTCCTGGTGAAAAATGCACATCAGGATTGCAGCCAGGACACTGCGTTGCATCCATTTACTTGGTTAAAAATTTGGGTTGTTGTTTTTTCTGTCTTTTTTCTTTGGTAATGGGGACAGAACCAAAGCTTGTCCATGCTAGACCAACAGTCTACTTACTAAGCCACATCTTCATAATGTTTCTGAAATTAGTATGCATTAATTCAAATAAAGCTGGGGTGTTGGGTTTTGTTTGTTTTTTTCGAGAAAGGGTTTCTCTGTGTAGCTTTGGAGCCTGTCCTGGAACTCTCTTTGTAGACCAGGCTGGCCTTGAACTCACGGAGATCCACCTGCCTCTGCATCTCTAGTGCTGGGATTAAAGGCTTGCACCACCATGCCCAGCAAAACTGGTTTTTTTTTTTGAGGCAGGGTTTCTCTGTGTAGTTTTGGTGCCTGTCCTGGATCTCGCTCTATAAACCAGGCTGGCCTCGAACTCACAGAGATCCGTCTGGCCCTGCCTCCAGAGTGCTGGGATTAAAGGTGTGTGCCACTATTGCCTTGCTAAAACTGAGTTTTATTTATGACATTTCATAATACACATAATACTTCAAGCACATTCATCTCCTCCTTAGTCTCCCCCACCCCAATTCCTTTTCCTTATCCCTACTCCTTTCACATCTTCTCAAGTGAGCATCCTAGTTGTGCAGGGGGGCGGGGCAAACAGCCTGACCACACAGCTGCCATGACAGGCTTAGAGGCCCAGACACAGCTTCTGGCAGGCATCACCTGGACCTAGGAAAAGCCATAAGCTGACCCCACCCAGTGGGGCCTGCATCTAAGAGGAAATACCTGACATTCCAAACATTCCCTATACCCTAGACAAATGTCAGCCAATCAGGGAGGGTCATGAACCCTGGAAATCCCCTCACTCAACCTCTGCTATGATAAAAAGCCCACCCTACCTGGGCTCTGGGCTCTCTGCTCACTGCTGTGTCGGACAGAGAGTCCAAGCTCCGAGCTTGAAAATAAAGGCTCTTTGCTTTTACACACAGGATTCGATCTCCATGGTCATCTTTTGGGGGTCCCCATGATCTGGGCATAATACCAATAAGATCTGTTATAGTTATTATCAGGAGCACAGGTGAGTTTGATTACAGAATCCTGAGCACCTTCTCAGTGGCTGTATTATTGAAGAAAATTTCTGCTACTCTCTCATTACCTGCACATCTTAAATCTTATCTCCTTGAATTTCAATGACATGCTACTGAAGGATCTAACACTGTAAGGTTAGCTGCTGTGAGTTCAAGAGTGCAGCAGACATATCATGCCAGAAGTCAGTATTCCACACCTATTCCCTTCCTCTAATTCTTGTATTCTTTCTGACCATTCTTCCATTATGTTCCATAGCCTTGGATATTGTAGTGATCTGAATAAAAATAGGCCCATAGGGAGTGGCACTATTAGGAGGTATAGCCTTATTGGAGGGAGTGTGTCACTATGGGCAGGCTTTGAGGCTTCAGATGCTCAAGCCAGGCCCAGTGTCAACCTCTTTTCCCACCGCATTCAGATCTGGACATAGAACTCTCAGTTACTTCTTCAGCACCATGTCACATGCTTACATGCTGCCATGCTTCCCACCATGATGATAATGGACTGATTAAACCTCTGAACTATAAGTCAGGCCCCAATTAAATGGTTTCCTTTATAAGAGACGCTGTGGTCATAGTATCTCTTCACAGCAATACAATCACTAAGACAGATATGGATGTCCCATTTATGGGTCATTTATTCTCAGTAATTTGGCCAGTTGTCAGTCTCTGCAGTAATCGCTCATCACTGCAAAGAGAAGTTTTTCTGACCAAAGCTGACAGCAGCACTATTCTATAGGCATATATTTAGAAGGTAACATGATAGGTACATCATGTTCAGTTAGCAAAGAACAACAGTAGCTTTTCCACTATGGCATAAGATTTCCTTAGACATGGGCTTTTGACTAGGTCTACAGTATGAGGACTAGTCAGCAGAAAGGAAGCTAACAGCCAAGTTTCAGCTTTGTTTTTCTATGTCCTATGAGCAAGCCAGCCTTCTCTCCCGGTACTGGGATGTACCAGGCTTACCACCACACCCAGTGTAGTTTTTTCTTTCAAGTGGAAAATACAAACTGACAATCAAGAGAGAATCATCTACCACAGCACTCTCTGCTTTTTGTGGCAATGCATACAGATGTGTGCCTACCTCCCAGATACACTGCCTTTGATAAGGCTCATTAAATGTGGTAGCCAGATACAAAGACATATCAAGCAGAATTACTGCCTTTTCTCAGGGTCAAAGTGATTATAACCATAAATTACACTTCAAAAAGAAGTTTACATAAAGTTGATAAATGCATGATCTGTTTTAACAATGTTGAAGCAGAACTTGGGAACCAACCTCAATTCCTACAGTGACAAGTAAAGATGACTCTAAGCACTTAAATTCTATGTTCTGTGACCAGCCAACAGAGCCTCTCACTCAAATTAATTCAAGAGGATCATCTCTGACTGAAGAATGAAAATGGCTGCACTGAAGGACAAAGCCAGGTCTCAGTGCTTGCAACTCTGTCAGTCAACAGAGAGCCAAAAATCAATGGCAAATGCTTTCACCTCCTTTGGTTGGTTTTATTACGAATATTTCTACTCTAATTTGATATAGTAATATACATAAATGGTGCTGACATTTTATTTTGGTACTTTCAGGAGAACATGGCTGGCTCTGTAAAGGGACAACATTTAACATCTCCCACACAGAATCAATACCATGACAACTCCCTATTTAATTCCATTTAAGGCCAAAGGTCGTTGTTAAAACACAATTTCAAACCTAAACCAATCCCATATCAAAAAGAAAAGCAAACTATTAAGATTTTGTATGTAGCTTTGTATGTAGCATGTACAAAGCCCTGGGTTCAATCTCTCTTTCACTTACACATACATCAAGAAAGCAAAATCATCTACCACAGCACTCTCTGCTCTCTTTGCGGCAATGCATACAGATGTGCCTACCTCCCTGACACACTGCCTTTGATAAGGCCCATTAAATGTGGTAGCCAGATACAAAGACATATCAAGCACGATTTTGTTTCTCTTCACTGGGTTAGGTTCAAGTACACAGAGTGAACACCGACCTAAATTTGAGAGGAGTGTGTTTGAGACAGGGTCTTGCTTAATTCACCTTGGACTCAATATAACCCAGGCTGGCCCCTGTTTGTAATCATTCTGCCTCAACAACTTGAGATCTGGGATTACTAGCATGCATCACTACACTTGGCTCCACAAAATTTTTATTTAATGTTTAAGCAGAACAAAATAGGGTCAGAGTGAAAAATATCTCATGGAGCATTATTAAATTCAGATATTCCTAAACCCCAAAGATAAGACTATCATATGAAATTATAAAACACCCAGTAGAAACTGTGAAACAGTGAAGTTATCTTCCAGTGTACACAAAACCCGGTGTCCCACAGAAGGGTTACTAGCAAAGATCCCAGAGCTTAATTAATTACATAGACAAGAAAACATACATGCTACCATATGGCCTAAATCCATGAACGCTCATACAAGCATTCCAAGTTTGAAGTAGGTGAGATAGCTTATTTATAACCTAGAAAAGGTACAAAATACCCCACCTTCAAGGAAGGGCACAGCAGGCAACTTTTAAAGTTTACTTACAAATGCACAGAGACGTGATTAAAATAAATTGTGCAAACATGTATTACATCAATCTGCACAAATTATTAATTCAATGATGCATTAGCCCTGTATTCACGCAATCAAAACATTATCAGTTACTTTCACTGCTGCTAATGCTTATGCTTCTAAGTGAAATGTGTTGTAAAATCAGGCAGAATGGGCTACAGAGAGACTCTCATGGACTTGTAGGATGAATAAGCAGTCCTTAATTAGCCCATCAGGTTAAGTGCAAGCATTAATGGGTCTTTCCTAAAGTCTAGCTTGACATCTTTCTCCAAACATGGCCAAGAAGAAAGTTCCATTAGCAATATTAATACAAGCTTAGTTGATCATTTTCATTCAATTAACTTCTTTCAATTAAATAGATAGCTTGACAAAAGCAGTGATAAAAGACCTGAAGGGACAGCTGATGACTCTCATGGAACATTAGTGTGCGAGAGGTCGCTGGTACTAAAGGGCCTGTAAATCTAGCATTCAATTTGGAAGATGCATTTCTTCTGCTCTCACTCCTTTAACGAGCCATTTTAGCTGACTAGATGTGTTTGCAGCAGAAATTGCATGGGGGTCAGAGTCAAGCACCCTTTTCCTGCTCTTTTTTTCCCCACTCCAAGTCAGTAGTGGTCTCCTGCCAGCATGCCATCCATGGTACCCCAGAACTTCTTTTTCTCCATGGTGAGAAATGAACACATTCTAGAGTAATTTATACATAGTATGCATCAAGAACTAAGACGAATTCTACCTTTATGATTCCATTTTACAAAAGATATTCAAAAAAATTATTCAAAAATAATTTTTACTACCAAAAAGATCTTTTAGTGAAAAATAAAAGTGGAAATATTTAAAATTTCTTATTACTACTTCAGCCTGTCAAAGAAAGTCTTAAGACATTTTACACATGTATTAACTGTGAAAGCAAGGTTTTTACTTATCTTTTTTTCCATTTTCCTCTTTAAAATTTTATTTAAATAACAATTTTTTCATTTATTTTTACATACCAACTGCAGTTTCCCCTCCCTCCTGTCTTCTCCCTCCCTCCTCCCCCTTTTTCATCTTGTGCTGTAGCACTTATGTGTAAGGTAGAAGACAATGCTTGGGAGTCAGTGCCCTCTTTTTACTGTGTGTGATTCAGGACTCAGCTCAGGTCTCAAGGCTTGACAGAAAGCCTTTACCTACTGGGCCACTTCACCAGCCCAAAAGCCGTTATAAAATAAAGATACGGCTTTTCTTTACAAGTTTTGTAGGTTAAAATTATGTCTGAAATCAACCTCCACGTTTCTACTCTTCTGAAAGGAACTAAGCAGAAACAAGTCTGTGCTGGACTCATTCTCCCACACGCCACATACCTTGAACAACTGAACCCATCGCTTCTGCTCCATTTGTATGCACTGTTGCATCTCAGAATTAGTAGTGACCCCAATACTCTGAAATGCGGTGACATATTCTTCCCGAACTTCGGGCTTTGTTTCCGGATATGCTAGCTTGATGATCCCCAAGCAGGCATCCCGAAGGCATCGAGACAGCAGGATTAGCTCCTCCAGAGTGAAAGGCATCATGGATGATTGTCTCTGACCTACAACTGAAACAACCCAATTTTCCACCAGGTTCTTTTTTTTTTTTTTTTTTTTAATCAATATACACAGCAAGGGAGAAAAAAAAAAAAAGCCTCTTTCAAACTGACAGGCACTGACACCAGCAGCAAACCCATTTTTCAAAACTCTCACCGGGGCTGGAGAGATGGCTCAGAGGTTAAGAGCACTGGCTGCTCTTCCAGAGGTCCTGAGTTCAATTCCCAGCAACCACATGGTGGCTCACAACCACCTGTAATGAGATCTGGTGCCCTCTTCTGGCATGCAGTCATACATGGTATATACATAATAAATAATAAATAAATCTTTAAAAAACAAAAAAACCCTCTCACCTTCTATGGGATCACCAAAAAATTCATTGTCATGTATGGAAATCAGTGAATGACTGAACAAGGAGCTGAAGAGATAGAAGAGTGGGATGATCCGACTAGAGTCTTCAAAAGACATGGGTGAACCCCTTGATATCACCTGAAGCAACGGCACCATAGATCTAAAGCAGGGGAAGCAGAAACAAAATGGTATTTCAAGGTAAGTTTTAGCTTAGGAATTAAGATACAGATAAATATATTCAGTGAAAATAAATTTACATCAACAATCAAACTACTTAAAGGAAAGAAAGGTCCCTCCCTGAGACAACACAAGTTAGTAACTGGCACCAAAAATGACAAGAGTCCACCAGATGAACATGTTTGATGGGTCCCTGTTTCTGCCACCCACAGGACTAGGCAGCTACTGAGAGCAGACATAATCCCAAGCCAAAGTCCTGGAGAGTTTTGGTTGAAGATTGGGTTCCTGCATGGAGAACTACCCTCTCTTCCCAAACTTCCATTTAACAAAGGCCAATGTCTGTGGCAGCACAGAACATTTTACCTCCTCCCCTGCTTTCAGGAAGGGTTATAACAGTTCTACATTGAAGCTGAATTAGAACCTTCAGGAATCACAGCTTCCAGTCCTCTCGGTACCTTGTTTCTCCTGTCCATGTTTATAAGTGGCTTCCTTGCCTGTCACAGGATTGGGTCTGTAGAAAACTCTGTGTCTCTACTACCTATCATAAGCTATGATCTGTTCCTTTTTTTCTAACAGAAGTCTGTCATATGGAAACATGGCTAGTTCTTTCGAAACAAAGAAACATCATGTCCCTTCTATAATGGAGACTTTCGAGTCACCTCATGGGATTACATTACACCTTCTTGCCTCTCTGGGGATCTTTTTCACAAAAGTTTTTTTTTGTTTGTTTTTCAAGACAGGGTTTCTCTGTGTGACAACCCCTGATAGTACTGGAACTCACTTTGTAGACTAGGATGGCCTCAAACTCACTGATATTCACCTGCCTCTGGCTCCGGAGTGCTGGGATCAAAGCTGTGCCCCACCATGCCCAGCTCCTAAAAGTTACATTTTAAAGACAGGAGCAGGAGTGAAGACCAAGAAACTGACACCACACAAGCATGATGGAAGAGTAGAAGCCTTCTAGTTCTTACAGGGGGTGGGGTTGGAGGTATGTATCTTGGGGGGTGAGGGAGATGAAGATGGGACTCTGAATTTGCATGGTACTGCCTTCAGGGGATCTAGAATGAGAACAGGAACTCTATGCAGGTCACAATAATCTCGTTAACTCTAGTCACAGGGGATCTGATGCCCTCTTCCAGCCTCCTTGGGCATTGCACCCATGCAGACAGATATATTGTCCTACTTCACTACCAGTCAGGAAAGTTGGGGGCTGACTTAAACACGCACAATAGTGGTTTCTTCCCCTGCCCAGTCCCATGAGAACAGGTCTTAGCCTCCACTTTCCGAGAGAGTCCTTATTGTGCCACAAGGCCACCCACAAAAATTTTCCTGGCACACACAAAAGTAATTAATTCACTGCCATTTATTTTGTTGATACTAGTAAAGATAATGGTCAGTACCCTTTAGCTCACTAGCCCATCAATGCAGAGCCACAAAAATCACATCAAACCAAGGAGCATATACTTTTGAAGGGAACACGGCCCAGCAAGTGTTAACAGTTGCTGAGTAGCCAGTGTTTCCTACATTTAAGCAGTGCTGAGCCAGCACTGAAGAATCACTCCAACTGTGAATCCTGGTCCTTACATTACCATAAGCAACTGCAGGATCCCTCAGGTAGATGACTAAGGCTGCTAACCAATATTAACTTATTTGTTTTCTCCTTAATTCCCTGAGGTGAGCAAAAGAAGTTAATCACTCTCACCTGAATGATGGAAAATGGAACTTGGAAGTAAGAGTCACCAGTGCACCAGTGGACTCTCAGGCCAGGGACAAATGAAAAACAGGCCATTCTTACTGTTATAAACACAGACTCAATTATCCTTCTGAAATTAGGTCAATCTCAAGAGACATGGAAGCAAATATAAAAAGTCTATAATTTAATGTGACGGGTAGGACATCAAAAGCTGGTTGGATTACAGACTTCAGATGAATCCCTGCCATCTGTATCCACCCTCAGAATAAGGATTTGCACCTCTCTGTGGAGACTACTCCCTCCCTCCATTGAAGAGTTTTCAACTTTTCCTGCTGAATGGGCTCCTGTCTAAGGATGCCCTGGGGGGCCTCTGTGGACAGTGCAGTGACCACAAGAAAAGTAGTCATTGGTAGAGGTGCTATTTGCTGGCTGTCGGTTGCTTTAGCTTCAGTAAGTCAGAAACTAAACTGTCTCATTTCGATGGGAAATACTGGAAAGAACACACTTGAATCAAAACAAGTCTTGAGACAAGTGGTGGTGCACACCTTTAATCCCAGCACTTGGGAGGCAGAGGCAGGTGGATCTCTGAGTTCAAGGCCAGCCTGGGCTACAAAGTGACTTCCAGGACAGCCAAGGCTACACAGAGAAACCCTGTCTCGAGAAAAAAAAAAAAAAACACCTAAGCCTTGGTGGGGTACAGGCTGCATCTCAGTTGGGCCTGGAACCTCTTGGTTACCTGATGAGACAATGAGACAGGCTCCCAGGTCTGACCCAGGTCTCCCTGCTGACCTATTCTCCAACTAAATTCACTGTTACTTTCAGAAAAATTAGGTGTTTCATTTTTAATTTTATTCCCAAAAGTAGTATGATGAGATGTGAAGTAGGACTATATTAATACATTGTTTATGTTCCTGGAATTTAATAAAATAAACAAGTAACAAGAAACTCCAAAATCTCAACTACCTTTAAAATTGTTTTTAAAAAACCCATATAGCTTTATCCACTGTAAAATAGTATTAGTAATTTAATATAATTAACATTATCATTTTTCTTTCACACATCATGACTCCATTTCCTCACCAAAAGACAAATGTCATAAACAAACAGGCAATTTATCAGGCAGACCAGAATTATCTATGTTGCTAAGCTGGGGTACTTACAGGTCAATGGTAATTTCCTGTCCTAATGATCTCCAATCAACTCTTGCCTTAAGTAAACTGTTGCTCTTGAAAGTCAAGGTCACATCAGGGTATTAAAATGCATCCAAACCTTTTATATTCAATTTTCTAAGTATGAATCTAATCTAGGTGTCTCTCATATGTTGATTTCAGATAAATCACTCGGCCTTCATGACAGTCATCAATCACAGTGGGCTGAGAAAAACTCTCTATTCATGTAAGAATCATTAAGACTCAATGAAAAACATCCAAGTAGTTCAGAGTGTAATGCTACACATGAAAGGAAGTTTCCCTACCACTAAGAAGAGGTTTTCTGGATGTACTCCAGAAGCTGAGGCAGGACTGGTAAATTCCAAGCCAGGCTAGCTGCACAGTGAGACTTGGTTAGTTTTTTGCTTTATTAAAACAAAATAAAACAAAACAAAACAAAAAACCAAAAACAGGAGCAGAGCAGGAATTGAAGAGATGGTTCAGCAGTTAAGAGCACTGGCTGCTCTTCCAGAGAACTAGGGTTCGATTCCCAGCACCCACATGGCAGCTCACAACCACTAGTCCAGTCTCAGGGGATTCAACACCCTCTTCTGACCTCCACAGGCACCAACCACACATGTATTATACAGATATACATGCAGGTAAAACATCCCCACACATAAAAATGAAATACAATTTTCAGAGAAAAACCCCAATGTCTGAGATCTTAAAAACAAATTTCCCTTAGGATAAAGCCACATTCTAATAAAGTTTACAAATAAGGTAATTGAAATAAGGTAATTGTAAAAATTAGGCACTAATTTCTCTCTCTCTCTCTCTCTCTCTCTCTCTCTCTCTCTCTCTCTCTCTGTGTGTGTGTAACTGAGGCCATTCAGAATACAATTTTCTAACATGACAGAACAAGTGTAAGCAGTAATTTAAAATACTCTTACAACACTTTCTTTAAGCTGCCACTTTCCATGCCCTTAGGCTCAATCTGTAAACCTGTGTAGCACATACCCTGTAATCATCTGTGTTGTCATTGAAGAGATGAGAAACCAAAGGTGCCTCAAAAATCTGGCGTTAAAGGCTAAACTGTAGAGAAGCCTGCAGAGAAACAGAAAAAGTAAGAAATTATTCACTCAAATCATAACTTAAAAAAACAAAGCTATACAACTATGCAGTAGACAGTACACAAACTCACTCTGCTCTGCTCCCCGCCTCCCACCATCTTTCTCTCTCTCCAGGCCTGGCTCTCCTCTTTGCCCTCCCTCCCTTCCCCTCCTAATAAAGCTCTGAAAACTAAAGACAGTATACAATTTAGAACACTCATATTAATACTACAAAGGCTCATGTCTGACACAGGACCCTTGGTAAAGAAACTGAAAAAAACCATGTGCCCCAGCTGCAGGAAGGTCTGGCTCTCATCTACTGTTACTGCCCTGAGACTGAGTCCTAGAACCATCAGCCCCAAGGATTCATGGCTGCTTTCACTTAAGCTTAGGCTGCCCTCCCCACAATAAGGCTTACTAAAATACAATAATATTAATTATATTAATTTAAATTTGCTCAATGCAGTGGCATATACTTTTATGCCAGTAGTTAGGAAACAGAAAAAGGAAGACCAAATGTCTAAGGCCAGCCAAGTGTTTAAGGCCAGTCTTGGCTACATAACATATGTTCAAGATCAGCCTGGGCTATATGAGGCCTTGTCTCAGAAACAAAAACAAAACAAAACAAAACAAAACAAAAAACCAAGAATTTAAACCTGAAAAAAAAAAATCAACCCCCTGTATGTGAGATGAAACCAACAAAAACACAAGCTAATGATGATGGACAAAACAGGAATGTGATTTACTAGACACACTTTAAAACAAAGTAGGAAAACACCAATTGGTTAAGTAAATGCAACTAAATAACAACTTTCACAATGGAATAGGGATACATTAGGAATGATCATGAGATAAAAATCTAAAAGCAGTTTCAGCACAAGGGAAGACTATCTTAATTAGCCATTAATCACATATCCTTTTTATGACACCTCTGTTCCCGTCATTCACTGAGCCTAACATACAAAGCAAGGGGCACAGAATCCAAATAACTAGCATACACATCAGCTTGTGGCAGAGCAAGCCCAGAGTTAATTCTACCTGGAATGTCTCAGAACCAAACCACTGGCCCACACACTTTTCAGATGCCTCTTGTTTCTCCCATGGAAAGAGCAGTGAGGGCGAGTAAAAACACTAGGTAGTGAGTGAGTACCACAACTTACAATATTGAAAGATGTTTTAATTGACTACATTTTGCAAGAAGAGTGTTAATTTAAAAGCCCATAGGAGGAAATAAATAATAAGGCTTGGATATACAAGGCATCTCAACATAAAAATCCCAAGTAGATGAGCTAATTTCCTGCATTTAATCCAGTATTTCATACATACTACTCGGTATTAGCACTTTCTGAGTACACAATCAGAACTATGAATACTATCTTTAAATTTTTATTTTTAAATAAGGGATGGCCCTAAGAGGGGCTAGAGAGCTATTCAGCAATTAAGAACATTTGGCTGTTTTTGCAGAGGACTGATGTTCAATTCCTAGCACCCACATAGCAGTTCACAATCACCTGTAAATCCAGTTCCAGGGAATCTAATACCCTCTTCTGTCCTCAGGCACAAGGCACATATGTGGCACACATACATTCAAAAAGGCACTCATACATAAAATAAATAAATGGAAAGAAAGGAAGAACGAAAGAAAGGGAGAGAGAGAAAAAAAATGAGATTTAAGAGAACAATCATTAAGAAAAAGGGAGGGCAGAATCAACTAACCTGGGCTTAAAGGGTTCTCAGAGTCTGAACTGACAACCAGAGTATGCATGGGACTGACCTAGGGCCTCTGCATATATGTTACAGTTGTGTAGCTTGGTCTTCTTGTGGGACTCCTAACAACAAGAGCAGAGGCTCCCACCGTTGCCTGCTTTTAGGACCCTTTCCTCCTACTGGGTTGCCTTGGCCAGCCCTAATAGGAGAGGAGGTGCCTAGTCTCATTGCAATTTGATATACCGTGGCTGGCTGATATCCATGGGAGGCCTGCCCTTTTCCCAAGAGAAACAGAGGAGGAGGAGTGGATTGGGGGGAGGGAGGCCTTGGAGGAGAGGAAGGAGGGGAAACAGCAGTCAGGATGTAATAACAAATAATACAAAAATAAAACAAGACAAAAACAAAGAAAAGAAAAAAATAAAACTGGGGTCAGGTGTGGTGGTAGCACAAGCATTTAATCCCATCATTTGGGAGGCAAAGGCAGGCAGTTCTCTATGAGTTCAAGACTAACCTGGTTTACATAGCAAGTTTTAGGTCAGCTTAGGCTAGTAAGAACCTAGCTACAGGCAGCTCACAACTGTCTGTAATTTCTTTTCCAGGGGATTCGACAACCTCACACAGACATATACGTAGGCAAACATCAATGTACATGAAATACAAATAAATTATTTGAAAAAAAACAAAAAAACAACACCTGAAACCAGAGCTGGTTAGAAGGCTCAGTGGTTAAATGTGCTTGCTGTACAAGGCTGGTAACCAAGTCCAATGCCTGTAACTTATTATAAAGGTAGAATGAGAAACAAAGTTTCTCCTTGAACTGTCCTCTGGCATCCACACTCTACTGTAGCACATGTACTCTACTGTACACACTATGCACACACATACAATCAAAAAAAATTTCATTAAGAAAAACAATTAGTGAAACCAGGTAGGGTAGTGTCACACACTTTTCTGTGTGTGTGTGTGTGTGTGAGACACACTTTTTATCCCAGCAACCTGGGATGCAGAGGCAGGTGGATCTCTCAGTTTGAGGCCAGCCTGGTCTACAGAGAAAGTTTGTGGCCAACCCCAACTCAAAAAAAAAAAAAAAAAAAAAAGAAAGAAAGAAAGAAAGAAAAAAGAAAAAAGTGAAACCAGGGAAAAGTGTTACATTTACACAGAAACATGAAATCATTTTCTGTTTGTTTTGATATAGGGTTTGACAATGTAGCCTAGCCTGGGATTAAGAACTCATGGTTGGCCAGGCCGTGGTGGCGAAGGCTTTTAATCCCAGCACTCAGGAACCAGAGACAGGCAGATCTCTGTGAGTTCGAGGCCAGCCTGGACTACAGAGGGAGTTCCAGGAAAGGTGCAAAGCTACACAGAGAACCCAGTCTCGAAAAACCAAAAAATCTGCTGGGCTGGAGAGATGGCTCAGAGGTTAAGAGCACTGGCTGCTCTTCCAGAGGACCTGGGTTCAATTCCCAACACGCACACGGCAGCTCACAACTGTTTGTAATTTCTTTTCCAGGGGATTCGACAACCTCACATAGACATATACGTAGGCAAACATCAATGTACACAAAACACAAGTAAATTATTTGAAAAAAAAAAAAACCAAAAAAACAACAGAACTCATGATCTCCTACCTCAACTGCCTAAGAATCAGGATCTCAAGCCTGTGTACCCACACAGAGCAATCATAAAATCTTGAATTGGCAAGGCTCTAGTAATATTATTTTGCAGGCTGGAGAGATGACTCAGTGGTTAAAAGCACTGGCTGCTCTTCCAGAGGACCTGGGTTCAATTCCCAACACCCACATGGTGGCTCACAATCATCTGCAGCTGTAGTCTCATGGGATTCGATGTCCTCTTCTGGTATGCAGATGTATATGCAGACAAAACACCCATATAAATATAAAGTAAATAAATAAATAAATATTTAAAAAAAGATTATTTTGTACAACTGCCCTTCACAATCTGCTTGTATCAGAAAGGGAACTCTTACCCATCTCAAAAGTATTATAAACATAAAAATGTCTGTCAAAGGTTCATGATGAAGTGGTATCAACATTGAAATTCCACATTGAAACACAACTGGATGAGACTCAAAATTATACTGGGAACCTTTAAAGAATCCTAGGGAAGCAAGGAAAAATACTAAAAATGTGTATGTTGCTAGGCATGGCAGTGCATTCTTTTAATCCCAAAACTTGAGAGGCAGAAGCAAGTGGGTCTCTGTAAGTTTGAGGCCAGCCTGGTCTATACAGTTTTAGGCCAGCTAGGGCTACATAGTGAGAACCTGTCTCAAAACAAAATAAAAATTTGAAAAAACCCATGAGACCAATTAAGCCTTTAAGCACACGGGCTCCTGGCATGATTACCCATGAAAAGCTACTTCAGAAAGACTATACCAAGCAGAAAAAGACAATTTTAAAAAAGGGTTGGGTTTGGTGGCTCACGTCTATAATCTAACACTGGGGCAGAAGGCTTGTCATCAAGTTTGATACCAGTTTAGGCTTCACAATGAGCTCTAAGCCAGCCTGAGCTACAGTACTACCTTCAAAAAAAAAGGGGGAGCATGTCATTCTGTTGAAAATTAGAGCTATACATATACCTTGTATCTGAGATGTTTAAAAACACAAGAGTGTTATTCCTTAAATGGGTAACGAGATGGCTCAATAGATAAAAGAACTTGCCAACCAAGCCTGACAAACTGAGTTTAAACCCTAGGACCCACATGGTGGAAGGAGAGATCTGATTCTCTGACAAAGGTTTTCTGTCTTCTGACTTCCACAAGCACTCCATGGTACACAAATGCTACTTCCCGCAAATAAATACATACATACATAAATAAATAAATAAATAAATAAATAAATAAATAAACAAACAAACAAACAAACAAAAGAAAAACCCCACAAACTTTCTACATGAAAACATCCTAATAGTCCATATCTGCTTGTTTTATTTCTCATCAATCAAGAAATTAAATTTAAAAAATGTATAGTAATTTTATGTTTTCAAAATGCATGTTTCTTTTGAGCTTTTATCTGAAATTGCAAAGTCTAAACAGAACAAGGAAAAAGCAGTATTTCACTTCATCCATTCAGAAATAATCAGAGCTAATAATCTTCTCTAATATATACCCTTGTGTATACTTCATACTAGATGTTCTTCTCAAAAAACATCTTATGGCAATTCTCTAAGATTAACATCTTTCTGGAACATCTTTTTTTTGTTGTTGTTGTTTTTCAAAAAAGGGTTTCTCTGTGTAGCCCTGGCTGTCCTGGAACTCTGTTTGTAGACCAGGCTGGCATCAAACACAAACTCAGAGAGATCTGCCTTAAAGGTGTACTCCACCACACTCAGCTCTGAAACACCATTTTATTTTATTTTATTTTATTTATTTTTTTAAAGATTTATTTATTTATTTATTATGTACACAGCATGTATGACTGCAGGCCAGAAGAGGGCGCCAGATCTCATTACAGATGGTTGTGAGCCACCATGTGGTTGCTGGGAATTGAACTCAGGACCTCTGGAAGAGTAGTTAGTGCTCTTAACCTCTGAGCCATCTCTCCAGCCCAAATAAATAATTCTTTTTTTTTTTTTTTTTTTTTTTTTTTTTTGGTTTTTCGAGACAGGGTTTCTCTGTGTAGCTTTGCGCCTTTCCTGGAACTCACTCTGTAGACCAGGCTAGTCTCGAACTCATAGAGATCCGCCTGGCTCTACCTCCCGAGTGCTGGGATTAAAGGCGTGTGCCACGACCACCTGAAACACCATTTTAATAGCTACATAGTTCAAGTTATATTTAAGGCTAATTTTGAAATACTTGTATTTATTCAATGGGCAATAATAAAACAAATTATTAGACCTTTTAATTAAATTACTAAAGGTAATTTAGTTTGGGGTTCTATTTCCAAGAGGTAAAGAAGTGACTTGTCCTTCCCTATACTGAGATAGATTAAAAGCACTCATACTTTATTCACTGTAACAACCCTCTAAGTTAATTAGGGAAGGAATGACTTTATAAACTCAGGCCAGTGCTTCTGGGGCATATGAAGGCACGGAGGTGAACACAGTGGAGACATGGCTCATACCCAAGACATCCCTGGCCTCCTGAGACCCTCTGTGGGTAGCCTTACAGTTTTAGAAACATAGCTAGACATCTGCAATCCTTCTAGCATGTAGGTAGAAATGCCACACTTTGCATTTTGCTGCTGAAGGTATCACTTCTTGGCAAAGAAGTATTAAAATAAGATATGTAACAATTCACTTCTGAGATATGCAAGATTAAAAATAAATCCCAAATGTCCTAAGAGATAATAAAAAATTTAAAATATAGTTCATTTTGAGTAAGTTACTGAAAAACCTTCACGGATAAACTAGAAGTATAAACAAAAATCTCTTTTTCGAGACAGGGTTTCTCTGTGAAAGTCCTGGCTGGCCTCGAATTGAACTCACAGAGATCCATCTGCCTCTGCCTCCAGAGTGCTGGGATTAAGGGCAAGCGCCACCATTGCCCTATGAAGAAAATCTTTAAATACATAGCTGGGTTAAATTGACAACTCAATATCAAAACTACAACCGGTTTGAACAGTTTGCCTTTGGAACTAATTGGCTTTTTATTAGAGTAGACTCTAAAAACACACTAAATGTGGCATCTCACATTGGAGTACTTGGAAAAGAGTATTATTGGAAGTTCCAGGCCAACCTGGGCTACATGGGAATCTGCAAGCCTGTGTTGAGAGCAAAACCTAAGGGCTAGAAAGATAGCTCAGAGGTTAAAAGCACTTGCAGAGAACCTAAGTTCAGATCCTAGCAGGTACACTGAGAGAGAGAGAGAGAGAGAGAGAGAGAGAGAGAGAGAGAGAGGGAGGGAGGGAGGGAGGGAGGGAGGGAGGGAGGGAGGGAGGGAGGGAGAGAGAGAGAGAGAGAGAGAGAGAGAGAGAGAGAGAGAGAGAGAGAGAGAGAGAACGAGAACGCACACCCCTTCCTCAGTTTTAAGCAGTCATGTACCCAGAAAAACCACGCCTCTATTGGGCCAGATACCCCAGTTTCATTGGTAAAGTGAATTCTCACAATTAAGTTGGCTCAGTCTGTTAGTTTTTAGAGAAAAATTAAGTTTATGTTGAGACAGAACTAACTTGGATGCCTCATAGACATTTTAAATGTTAAAACTACAGGCAACCTTATTGACTACTACACACATCCAAAACTTTACTCCTAGCTTTTGAGCTCAGTCAAGAGAGCAAAAAGCCAAGTCTCCAAGAGCATGAAGAGCATGCTAGCCCCATTTAAGGTAGAAAAGAAGAAGGAAGAGGAATTCAGAGATCAGGTGCACAGAGTACCAGGATCAAAAAAAGAAAGCAAGTGATTAAGGGTGTTTAGGCAAAAGCATTCTGTAGCCAAAAGTAAAGGTAGAAGTGTAACTGATAATGCTTGAAGAGATGACCCTGTAAGGCAACAATGCAAAGAATATGAAATTGTTCTGAAAGCAAAGGGGATCCACAGATGAGCCTTCAGATTATGAAACTATTTCTGGTTTTGATAAGCCATCTATCAATCTGTCAAAACATGGCCTGAAGAATGAAGCTCTGACAAAGTATGCTGACTCAACATGCATGGGGCTCATTGAGGAAGATAGATCCAGCTTAAACTGTGTCCAATGGACTTCCTATAAGGAAAGGCTTTTTTAATCTGCTGTCTATGCAGTGATCCCCAACCACACTGACTAATGTGACTGAGGATTTGAGTATATTTATAATACTTATACCGTGTAGGGGATAGTAGTAGTTCAATGTCAGGGCTCAGAGAAGTAAAAGATGAGCCCATTTTTACTGGGATGAAGAAGGAAGTAAGTTTCTGGGAGATGGAGGATTCCTGGTGGACAGCATGGTTAAGTCCCACATGACATGGCTCTAGCAGTTCAACAAGAGTCTGGAACTCCAGGAAGTTATTAAATGAACGACAAAATTTAAGAGCCAGAGTACTGCTGGGCAGAGGTGGTGCACGCCTTTAATCCCAGCACTCGGGAGGCAGATGCAGGTGGATCTTTGTGAGTTCGAGGCCAGCTTGGGCTACAGAGTGAGTCAGGAAAGGCGCAAAGCTACACAGAGAAACCCTGTTTTGAAAACCACTCCCCTCAAAAAGGGGGGGACGGGACACAAGAGTACTACCAGATGAAAGAGAAGAACTATAAAGGTAAATAGAAAAAGAAATGAAGTTAAGTAAAAACAGAGACAAAAAAAGAACCCATGAGGGAAACTAAGCAAGAGAAGCCCACAGTATTTTAAAAAACTACCACCAGCCACCACCAAAAAGAATGAAAATATAGTTCTCTATGAAAGGGAGCCCATAAAAGAGGTCAGGACAACGTAGTGGGAACAGTCTTGTGAGTTCCAGTAAAAGCAATGCTGTTTTGTAGGAGGCCACTGTTCAGTTGTTTCACACACTGAGACTATGAGCCAGACTGCAGAAGAATAAAAACAAACCTCCCAATGCTAGACAGCCCTCACTGAGACCTTTAATGAACTTACTAAGAATAAGGATAACCTCATAACAGCATGTAACTCTTCTAAATCTGGTTTGTTTCTGCTCTCTGGTAGGTGGTACTTAAACGTCAGGCTCTATAAACGAGCATGGGTTGGGCTTGTAACTAGTGAACGTAGCTGCCTGAATGCTGTCCACAGCTGTGTAGGCCTTCCCTAATCAGCTCATTTACTCATCAGGTTAGCCTGGTTAGAGTAATTTCCTAATTTACGAGCACTAGCCTGATTCAGAAGCAGACAGATACTTCCTATATGTATAGACATATACACTAACTAGGCCCATCAAAAATGGTACAGTTTGTTGAGTAAGGCAGCAAAACTGGGAGTGAGCTAATGGGGCCCTGGTTGGCTATCTGGATACATCAAGAGAAGCAGCTATGCAGACTGGGTAGGCCAACAGTGCAGCACATGTGCAAACTTGCACAGATCCACTCAGTGCTGCTAGAAATGGAAGGCTGGAACACCTCATGTTTCTGCTGATACTCCCTCCCAACTTCAGATCTCTGGACACAACGGTACTTCTGCCACCCTTATAATTTAATCAGATGATTTAGGTGACTTGATGGCAAACTCAACATAAAACAGCAGTTAAAAGAGTTCTCCCCATCTCTGGAACATTCCAGCTAGCTAATACTTTTCTGAGTTTTTGTAGATGCAACCAATTTTTCTTTATACAACCACAGAATAATACACTATCATCCTTTTCTCCAATTTTATGCAGAACTGTATCCCTGCATATAGAGTTCTCTCTTTTCTGCACACCCATGCTTTTCTCAGAAATCTCTATTGTATAAAAATGACTACCACGCCCTTTATAATTCTGACAGTCAACGCTAAAGAGAAACTAAAAACCCACCAATCACAGCTCTGAAAATAGAAAATACTCAAAAAACAAAACCAAAAAAACAGACTGAAAGCAGTTAAAGCCTTAAGTCCATTTGCTGTTTCATGAGCTGCAAAAAAACAAAAAACAAAAAACAGCCTAAATTTTAAAACCTACTATATTTAGAACATAAATAAAAATCCTGGATAAGTTGCTCTGAGACGGAACAGGGCTGTACTCATAAAATTAAGGCAACACAGAAAGCTGCTTTATTTTTTAAACACCTTTGGAATCAGCACAAGCAAGGCAGCAATGCTCGTATGTCCAAAACTCATCATCCAAAGCAAGGGAATCCTATTACAGATCACGTGTCCCCATCAAGGTGAAGAGCCTTCGGGTCTCACACCTGCTCAACTGCAACTGACTACAAGGAATGAATGGCTCACTAGAGCAGAGAGCCCAGGTGACAGGTTGCATTTAAAAATGTGCACATTTTGTTTTGTCCCAAAAGTCAGTTTGTTTCTTCCCTTCCTTCATTCCTTCCTTCCTGTTTTTGAGACAGGGTTCCTCTGTGTAGCCTTGGTTGTACTGGAACTTGGCCAGACTGGCCTCAAACTTAAGATATCTGCTTCCCAAGCACTGGGATTAAAGGTGTGCACCACCATCGCTGGGTTAAAAGTTTTTTCATAGCTTACATTTCCATCTATCTATCTATCTATCTATCTATCTATCTATCTATCTATCTATCTATCTATCTATCCGTTCTCTCTCTCTCTCATTCATTTATTCATTAATTCACTCATTCCTTTTTGCTGACCACAATTACAGATCCATCTGCCTCCCAAGTGCTGGGATTAAAGGTGTGCTGCTGCACCACCACCACCACCACCACCACCACCACCACCACCACCACCACCACCACCACCACCACCACCACCCGGTTAAAAGGTGGCTTTCTTTCATGGCTTACATTTCCCTTCCTTCCTTCCTTCCTTCCTTCCTTCCTTCCTTCCTTCCTTCCATTCATTCATTCATTCATTCATTTTTACTGACTACAGGTAACATAACTAAAAGGCACCATGAGCCAGGCGGCAGTGGTACACGCCTTTAATCCCAGCACTCGGGAGGCAGAGCCAGGAGAATCTCTGTGAGTTCAAGGCCAGCCTGGTCTACAGAGTGAGATCCAGAACAGGCACCAAGAGCTACACAGAGAAACCCTGTCTCAAAAAAAAAAAAAAAAAAACAAAAAAAAAAACCCAAAAAACCCAAAACAAAACAAAACAAAAAGGCACCATGAAGAAAACCTAAAAAGAAATTCGGCATACTGGCACATAGCTATAAGTCAAAATTTTAAAAATGTATGTTGAGGCCTAAACATTCATATGTAAGACACTCATACGCAAGACATATGCAAGCAAAGCTAGCTGAATGAATTTGTTACTATACCACACTCAGGGCCAGGAAGGATACATAATAATAAATGGTTCCAAAAAGGAAAACAGACTTTCATTTTTTAGAAATGGTTTGGTGAATCCAGTATCCTTTGTCCTCTTTTATCAGAAAACAGACAAACAGGTCACAGTTCACACTCCATGATTCACAGGGAGATGGCACACTCCCCCACCTGTGCACACCGACCCCAAGAGACCTGCCTGACTTTGGGCACCATCATACGGTGCTGCACCATCAGGGTGTGGCAGATGGAAGCCATCCTGGTGAAGACCTCCTCACTGGCTGAGTCCCTCCACACCAGGTTCAACAGGGTGTTGGTCTGCTGCTTCGTATCCAGCTTTCTCAGACATTCTTCAGTTATGTATGGGGCTGAGACCCTGCCATCTTCCTAAATACAACAGAGAAATGAGTTGGAGTGAGTGGAGTGCAATCACTTTACATCTTTCTGAAGAGGAAACACAAGCCTTCCCTAACAACGAGCCACGTCCCATTACCTCCCAATAGCGTTTCTAACGTACCCATTGAGGTAATCTAACTCCTCGAGTAACACAGTCACCATCAGGCATTCCACTTTGTTCTCTACAGTAACACAGCAACTATGAATACCTACAGCATTTATTTTGGCATTTATATCTTAAGAAAAATTCATTCCATGTATCATTGTTCTTAGTTGTACTAAGACACAAACCCAATGAGACTATTATCTCATGACACTTCTACTTTAGATTATGAGACAACAAAAAATTCAAAGGATATGTAAAATACATAATAAATTTGGTATTTTCTCTAGGTTTAATTTACTGAATAAAACCTATGCTATGTGGTTTACTAATTTAGAGTATTAAGTGAAGATATATGTTTTCTGATGTATGTACATGAAAACTTGTGTGTGTGTGTGTGTGTGTGTGTGTGTGTGTGTGTGTGTGTAAATGAGCATCTGTGACAGTACTGCCAACTATCTGAAAACTTGAATATTCAAATTATAGTAATTTACCAAATCTAACACTCTCTTAGAGTAAAAGCCTTAAATTCCAGCCATTAAACTTGAACCTTGAGAACATTCTGCTAATCCTGCTGTTTTTGATACATATAATTTTGCAGTCTAAAAGTCAAAAAGAGTTGAGGGTGAATGTTTTTGGTGAGGAGGTTTGTGACATAGTCTTCCTATATATATAGTTCATGCTGCCCTCAAACTCAATAGGTAGCTCAAGGTGGTCTTGAGCTCAAGTTTAAGATCCTCTTGCCTCAGTTTTCCATTATTTTAGTAGTGAGCTTATAGATCAACTTTGACCTTAGAAAGGTCTCCTACAATCAAATTAAGTTCTACTTAATTAATTATCAGATATCAGAGGAAGAGAAAAGGTAGTAATATAAACAAGATTAGTGACAAATTGTCCGAAGTTAGCCCTCAGTAAAAAGATATCGTATATATCCCTACTCCAGGGTGGGGTCGTCCCGTCCCGTCCCCCCCCGCCCCGCAAGAGGAGACACTAGGAATGAAACCCAGGGCCTGGAGCATGCTAGGCAAGAGAGCAGTCTACCACTGTACCACTGAACTACATCCTCAGTTCCACTGCCATCATGTCTTTTTTTTTTTCCTTGAGACAGGGTTTTTTTTTTGTGTAACTCTGGCTATCCTAGAACTGGTTCTATTTGGTTTTTTGATTTTTTCCAGACAGAGTTTCTCTGTGTAGTTTTGGTACCTGTCCTGGATCTCGCTCTATAAACCAGGCTGGCCTCGAACTCACAGCACTCAGAAGGCAGAATCAGAGATCTCTATGAGTCTGGAGCCAACCAGGGCTATACAGTGAAACTTTGTACAACCCCCCCCCCCAAAGAGTTATGTGTGGTGGTCCCCACCTGTCATCCTAGCACTTAGTAGGCAGAGGCAGGAGAATGACTGTAAGTGTAAGGTCAACTTGGGCTATATAGTGTTCTAGGTCAGCTAGAGCCACATAAGATCCTGTCTTTAAAAATCTGAAAAGAGGGACTGGAGGAGAGATGGCTCAGTTGTTAAGAGCACAAGTTGCTCTTTCAGAGGACCTGGGTTCAATCACCAATACCCACATGGTGGCTCACAAATAGCTCTAGCCCCGAGGGGATGTACACCCTCTTCTGACCTCTGAAGGAGCTGCATGCATGTGGTATACAGATAGACATGCAGGCAAAACAACCCATACACATGTAGGGGGTGCAGAACAAAAGATCTGGCCCAGAAATGAGTAGTTCTTGGCTTATTTATAATTGGATAATTAGTTCTCACCCTAAAGAAGAATAATCTCCAAGGCAGAAGAAAGAGGAATTAAAACACAAAACTGTGTAAGAGATCCCCTAAAACAATTATGAACAATGGGAAGGGGATGACTGCAAGTGGACTAATATTTTCTATAGATGGAAGCAGTAATCAAAGGTCATCAGGCAGGGGGCTAATACATGCTTCTGTTCCTAAATCAGCTCTGCTCACAGGAAGGAAGAGCTTTCTATAACAAAGCCTATACCACATCTTAGCATAGATAGGAAACAGACTGTATACAACTTACTTCCCCAGCCTCTCTCAGAGGGAGCTGAAAGTGCTCAGGCAATGCTGAGGAAGCTGCTTGAGCCATAAGCACAGCATTTACTTTTTTCATTTCTATTGGCAACTTGAGACATCAACTTGATTCTGGGGTTGGGATTACTTTAAATAAGGGCATACAGACAAGACTGACCAGTTTATCTTAATAGAGCTGCCTGCTCCCCTGGCTGTAGAACTGAAGGTGAGAAGCTAGAAGAATACTTCTAGTATAGTGGCTTACAGGGCTGGTAGGCTGGTCAGTCTCCTCATTATCATCCTCAGAGTCGCTGGTGGAATCAGGACGGCCTGTACCAGTGGGTGAAGCAGGTAGCTGAGAGAGGAAGGTTTGGAGCACTCGTAGATAAATCAGCAGGCCATCCTCAGAGAGTGCTCCTTTGAGAGACAATCAGCACATGAGTTACTGAGAGTTTCTTCAGACACTTGGGCATCACTATCTTCTTCCAGAGAGGTACTTCTGAACGGGCCTTACTGTTTTAATTAAATTCAAACTGCCACACATTATGCAATGTATTTGGTTTTTGTCTCAGGGAACCTAAGACCGGAGCACCAGCAAGGTCAGTCACTCCTGTAAGCCCCTTCTGGCCACACCCACCGAGTCTTACTGAAGGCTTAAACAGCCTAAAGGTATGCTAATACCTAGACAGGTAAAGTGATAAGTAGGCTAGAGTTTTAATTTTAAACCCAATCCCAGCTTCTAAGGAGAAGCAATCAGGAGAAGGGCTACTGAAACTGGAACAAGGTTCTGAGCCCCTGAACATACCAGATAAAGCCCCATACCCTCCCCACAGACCTTGACCAGTCTATTGGCTGCTCAGTTGTAACCATTATAATACAATAGTCAACATGATTCTCAGACTCTTAGTAAACTATGAGGTTCAAGGAAGGGGTTGCAGTAACCCCAATTTTTATTACTTGGTCAGAAGCAAAGGTAACACCACATTTTGTGCAACGGGGTCTGAAGTACAGGCAGGTTCATGGGACTAAGCCTGACTTGTGGGGTCTGACCTTCTCTTCAAGTAGCCAGTATGAGAACTAAAGTACTGAGGGTTGGGGGGAAGCCCATATCTTGCATCAAGGTCCAAGATGTGGCATGTAGACTAGGAAAACAGCCTGGATTTCCAGATTTCTAACGATTTGTGAAATTCATGCTAAAATGTCACTGCAGTCTTCTCCTGACTCATCTGCCCAGCTACCTATACAGGAGTTAGAAAAAATACATCTTGTATTTCATACCCAAATAGTTCTCGCCAACAGTTAAAACAAAATAGAAGAGCCATGGCACTCCGCTACTCCGTTTTGAACTTCGACTCTCTAATAACAATAATGCATTCAGAAAGGGCTCATAAGGGAACACGGTTTGTGCATCTGCTAACGCCGGAATGACGAAATGAAATATTTGATCAGTAAAAGGTGCTGCCAGAAACTCCTCTGTGAAGGCTGAGAAAACTTGATGTCTGGAAAGGAAAAGGAATTTAAAGAGAATCAAAACATCCTACCCATCAAGTCACAGAATAAAATCACTTCCCCAAATGTCCTCCTAAGTAAATAATCTATATTCTAAAGTAGAGACTAGAATTTGATTTTTATCTTTTCTATTAAGATAATTTTTTTTCAATACTAAAGAGCAGGAAATAAATAGCCAGATCATCAGAATTTCAGATTTATGTTAGGCACAGGCAAGACAGAGAAAAGTACACTGTACACTTCCCTGTGAGCCATGACATACTAGTACAGAAAACATGTGACTGCCCAGTCTCCATTCACCCACCTTGCACCTTCAGGACAGGAGCTGTACGTAAAGTGCAATGGTTTTAGGACATTCTCCAGCAAAATTTTTGCTATAGGAACTCGCGATAAATCGGAATATTCAATACTTGATGGAAGCTTGCTATTAATCAACAAGTAGAGAGATCTATAGTACCCTAAAAAAAGGGGGGAAAATACATTTATATTTAGTGCCCTTTTTTACTACAATGGAGAAATACTTTAAAATTTTTTTTAAATACATTTATTTTGGGAACTTCCAGAGGACAACTTGGAGGAATCTGTTCTCTTCTTCTACCTTGATGAACCCAGGAATTGAACTCAGATCATCAAGTTTTCGGCAGAAAGTGCCCTTAGTCACTGAGCTATCTCACCTGCCATCATCAATTTTTAAACGTCTTTATAAAGCTATATGGGTGGAAAGGGGAAGAAGAGAGTCTCACTCTATAGTTCAGTCTGGCACCAAACTCACAGCAATCCTTCTTCCTCAGTCTCCCAAGAGCTGTGGTAGCAGGTGAGCCATGACATCCAGTTACATTCATTTGGCTAAGACCTGAATAGCACATAGACTCACACATCCAGTGCTTAGCTAGCATCAACAATGCCTACTATGCCAGTCTTGACCCACTGCTACCCACTCATTCAGAAGCAAACCTAAGACATAATTACTTCAGTATATCATGAAAAGATAAAGATTAATTTTTTTTCAAGACAGGGATTCTTTATGTAACAGTTCTGACTGGCCTGAACTCGATTTGTAGACCAGGTTAGCCTTGAACTCAGAGTTCCGCCTGCCTCTGCCTCTGAGTACTGGGATTATAGGCGTGCGCCACCACATACTGGCAAGATTAAATATTTTAAGAGGACCATTATCAAAGCTAAAAGTGAATTAATACTTCTTAATATCACAAATAGCTACTAAGTAATCAAGTTGCCAACTGTCTGGTATTATTAATTTTATTTAATCAACATGCTTAACTCCTAGTCCCATAATCCCAGTAAGGTCCATAATGTGACCTTCTGATCCCTTTCCCAAACACCTCAGTATGGAATTAATGTTGTGGGCTCCCTTAGTGTTACCATGAATTCATGGGTCCAGACACATTCATATGCTTCAGTCGACAGTAGTTGTTATCCTCAAGACCTTCATGCTACCCAGTGGCTGCTGGTGGCAGTTTGCTCTGATGGAGGAAATGTCTCCTGTCTCACTTTGCTAGCCTGACCATGACTTGCTTGTCTGTAGGGGCTTCCGAATTTCTTTTAGAGGAAACAACATACTTAAAGACTACAGCCTGGACTCAGTGACCTGAAGACAGGTTATACATACAGCAGTAATGCCACGAAATAATTCATTAAAACAAGTGAAAAATAGCTGTGCCACTGCAGACAACAGAAGCAGCAATTTTGATGGAAGATTTTCAATCATTTTTTATTTTTAGAAACAGTTCAAAGAAGGCACAGCTCATGATTATCTTCCTAACAGTTTTAGAAAACGAGAAAAATAAAATTCTCATCAAACACTTAGCCTGAATTGGGTATATATAGTACACCAGTTCACTCAAGTTCACTGCCATCATGAATCTATTTCTTAGAAGATCAAACTCTGTAAATTTCACTGTGATTTTTAACTAAGTCAGTACTTTTCTGAGATTTTTAACAAACGAAGTTTTAAGTTGTTTACACTTAATCAGCTCTACAAACAGTGCAAATGCATGAGACATTAATTTTTGTGGCTTTAACCTATTATCAGCTAGAGTTAATCTATATAGGTTAATACTTTAATAAAACAAGCAAGCTCTTTAACTTATGAATTTCAAGAACAACCAACAATCAGCTCCTTTTTTTGTTTTTTTGTTTTTCAAGACAGGGTTTCTCTAACAACTCTGGTTGTCTTGGAACTCTTTGTAGCCCAGGCTGGCCTTAAACTCACAGAAATCCAGCTGCCTCTGCCTCCCAAGTGCTGGGATTAAAGGAGTGCATCACCATTAACCAGAGGAACTTGGTTTTTTTTTTTTTTAATAAAACAATGAATAATCAAGTACAGACAGTGAAAAGCTTCTGCATTTCCAGAGGCTAGTAACAACACTAGACTCAGTGGCTGCTATCACGTTCCCAGAAGGCACACACAGCTTCTACTCTCAAGATCATAGTGTGTTGTTCAGAGCAGTACCATCCCCTTCAATAGCACACAAGCCAATGCATGCCTCTACAACAATGCTCACCTCCACAGGTCTGCCCCAGCCACTTACCATTATGAACCATGTAGTGCAAAACTTGTTCAATCACTGACACCACATAGCTGGAATCTTGTAAAACAGGCAAGTATGTATTCTCAGATGAAAACACCTCAAGCATTCGCATTGGAAGTGCAACATTCAAACTGTCATCACTACAGTTTTGCAGCAACCTGTAAAAACAAATTCACACACTTATTAAAAAACCAGGGCTGCCAGTTTCCCTGACTTCTCCAGTTCCTGTGATGAGCATGTGAGCCACTGCACCACTGCCAGCGTCTCTGAAAACAGGCAGGGCTCAAGCAACAATGTTCAGACTTCCTGAGTCTTTTATTATGTGTTAACAGTATCCTTTTATCAGGTAGACATGAAAAATATACAATCTCAGAGGGAGAGACAGTCGAGGACCAAAGATTGCAAACAGTGACAGAAAATCATAACTCATGGATTGTTGCAAGAGAGGTTGCATTTTTTCATCTGGGTAAGGCTTTCTAGAAAAAGTGCCTCTGCGACCACTGACATCGGGTCTGTTCAGATCTGTAGGTTCCCAACAGTACTGACTACAGTATGTTCTCTTTGGTTCGGCACTATCTTGACTGAAGCCTCCCCTCTTGCTACTACTGTCTCCCATGTGAAAATGTTGTATCTGGGGTTGGGAAATTGTGTCTCAGAGTGAGGCTGGTACTGGTATTTAAGGATAAGCTCCAGTGTATACTATGCCTCATCTCTTTTGGGTATTTTTCTTTTTTTTTTTTTTTCAGAGCTGAGGACCAAACCCAGGGCCTTGCACTTGCTAAGCAAGCGCTCTACCACTGAGCTAAATCCCCAACCCCAGGGTATTTCCTACGGAGAGAACTACTGGATCTTAAATGGGTCTAAATTGCACGTGAAGCCACCAGGTTCCCACAGACACTGTGAGAGGGAGTCCCCACTGCACCACATCCTAGCACTTGGTGGGAAGCATTAGAATTCAGCAACTCTGAGTCTATGAGTGTGTATCACAACATGGATTTCTGTTTCTCCAACTAATACTGATAGTACTTTCAAGTGTGTGCTGATCCAACTCAGAGGTTTTGTTTTCAAAGTTGGGCTCACAACTGTTGCCTATTTCTCACTGTTTGCCTCTTGACAGTATGGATAAACTGCCTTTTCACCTTTCCAAGGACGTATGTCATGCATAGCCCTGGAGCTATAGAATATTCTTTTTTCTTAATTCGGGAATTCTTCCTTCTGTACCATCAAGGCTAACTCCTCAAAAGACCAAGTATGATTTTTTTTCCCAACTACTACCCTCAATCCGTTCCTCATCATTTCTCTCTGCGGATGCTTCTGCCACTCCACATTGCGCTGCTGTATCAGACCAAGGGTACTGCTGAAGGAAAAATGAATAACTGAAATAGCTCCAAACAGGTTCCTGAGCATCTTGCCCAGCTCATACAGGTTGCTTCTTTACTTGGCAGATGCCTGAGAACAGAGCCATAGCTCCCACCAAGAACTAAATAGGCTGCACAAAGCAAAGGTTTCATTCAGGAAAAGAAAGCATATTTGAGTTGACTACAGCATCAACCAGCCTAACATTAAAACACGAAGACCTGACTCATACTCATCTGAGAATTGGGCTTTAACCTCATTGGGGCTCAGATGAAAGTATTCATTTTGACCTATCCCTCCTCTCCACCTCAGTTTCAATCAGCTGGTTCCTTCTGCTCTTTTCAGCAGTCCCCAAAGGACCAGTCTTTTTGTTATCTTTCACACTATCCAATCCATTGAGTCCTATCCAGTTTGATGTTCCTGTAGTCTCTAAAACCCTTCACTTCAAATAGCTCCACTGAAAATTCACATGTATCTTGAACTCACCTTCATTAAAGCCCCAGGCTTCACTACTGCCTGTTCTGGCTATATTCTGTAGCCCATACCCATCAGATTCAGTTATCACTACTCTCCAGTCATTTCCAACACATTTCTGAAGCATAACCTGGAGGAACGTGTTGGAGGGTGCAGGTCTGGATACAGGTATCAATGGTATTATGTAATCACAGATTCCATCTGTGATGATAACTCAGGAACCTGAGAATGGACTGAGCATTTTACCCAATGCCTATTGCTGAGTGAAAGCAGCTGTTACAAATGGGCCTCTCTGCGTTCAGGCAACATCTCAAATAATTTTCAGACTGATCATGATATTGGGGCTTGTAGAAGGACTTTTCTTTCTTTTTTTTTTTTTTTTTTTTTTTTGGTTTTTCGAGACAAGCTTTCTCTGTGTAGCTTTGCGCCTTTCCTGGGACTCACTTGGTAGCCCAGGATGGCCTCGAACTCACAGAGATCCGCCTGCCTCTGCCTCCCGAGTGCTGGGATTAAAGGCGTGCGCCACCACCGCCCGGTGGACTTTTCTTTCTAGAACTGGATGTGGAAGTATCTGGGGAGTAGAGTGCCACTATGAGAAAGAAATTACGCCGGGCGGTGGTGGCTCACGCCTTTAATCCCAGCACTCGGGAGGCAGAGCCAGGCGGATCTCTGTGAGTTTGAGGCCAGCCTGGACTACAGAGTGAGTTCCAGGAAAGGTGCAAAGCTACACAGAGAAACCCTGTCTCAAAAAAAAAAAAAAAAAAAAAAAAAAAAAAAAAGAAAGAAAGAAAGAAATTACAATGGTTCAGCAAAACATTCAACTGGTTGACTGCAGTACAGACTCCATGCTGGGTGTGGTGGTGTACACCTTAGTTAATCCCAAGGACAGCCTAGTCTACATAGTCAGTCTCAAACAAACAAACAAACAAGCAAACAGGTAAACAAAAAGGAACTGCTGACTCAAGACGGTAGGCAATGAGCACTTGAGGCATCATTTTTTTATTCTTTTAGGTTGAAAATTTTAGGAGAAAATTCAGGCTGTGTGACCCTGGACAAAACTTTCCTTTGGCTCCCTACTTGCTCATACAAAGCCAAGATGCACTGGCTCTCCCCTACAGGCTGATTCTGACCTAGCACATCAAGAACCATCCCCACCTCTAACTGATCTCATCACAAAGACCTCCCCACTAGGTACCTCATATCCTCTCTTTTCCTTTTTAATCCCCCCAGTACTTACTAACATCTATGTCTTCCTCTAAAGGTATCTATATTTTACTACAGCTCTTGAGAGGCCAAAGCAGGGAAGACTGCTTTTGATTCAAGGCCAGTATGGGCTGAAAAACAAGATCTTATCTTTTTTTTTTTTTTGGTTTTTCGAGACAGGGTTTCTCTATGTAGCTTTGCGCCTTTCCTGGAACTCACTTGGTAGCCCAGGCTGGCCTCGAACTCACAGAGATCCGCCTGGCTCTGCCTCCCGAGTGCTAGGATTAAAGGCGTGCGCCACCACCGCCCGGCAAGATCCTATCTTAAAACAAACAAACAAACAAAACAAAACAAAACAAAACCCCCAGAAAACCATAGGGCTGGAGAGATGTCTCAGTGGTTAAGAGTGCTGGATGCTCTTCCAGAGGACTGGAAGTATGGTTCCAAGTACCATAAAGTAGTTCACCTCTGTAAATCCTGGTCCAGGGGATCTCACACCCTTTTCTAGTCTCTATATGGTGAATAGACATATACATAGTAAAACTGCAAAATATTATTTTAAGATGTGTTACTTTTGTTTATGATGCATTTGTTTAACTCTGTGAAGCTGTGTTTCTGTGCCTGTCTAAAACACCTGATGGTCTAATAAAGCACTGAATGGCCAATAGAGAGGCAGAAGAAAAGATAGATAGGGCTGGCAGGCAGAGAGAATAAACAGAAGGAGAAATCTGGGAGAAAGAAAAAAAGAGCAAGAGAACAAGGAGCCGAGGATGCTACGGGCCAGCCACCCAGCACACAGCCAGCCGTGGAGGAAGAGTAAAAGTAAGAATACAGAAGTAAAAGAAAGGTAAAAGCTCAGAGGCAAAAGGTAGATGGGATAATTTAAGGCAAGCTGGCAAGAAACATGCCAAGCTAAGGCCAGGCATTTATATGTAATAATAAGCCTCCAGGTGATTTATTTGCTGGGTGGCAGGTCCCCCAAAAGAGCAAAAACAAGCAACTACACAAAACATCCGTACACATCAAAAAAAAAAAAAAAATCAGTAAACCAATAAAACAAAACAAAGCTGCTTCCCAAATCACTTAGCCCCTAAAGATACCTCACACATTTTTTAAGTTTTCAACTATGACAAAAACTTACCTGCAACAGAGGCTCATCAACCTCTTTATTTGAAATAAGCATGTCAGTCTCTCTGATCCATCCAACTGCTTGACAAACAGAGAGCTGTGTTTAATTAAGTTCTGATACAGCCATATCTGTTAAGAGTGAAACATAAAAATACAATGTTTAATCCATAAAACTTGCTTGCTTATTTAGATAATACTAAAAGTCTTTACATGGTTTCCACACTTTAATCAAAACTTGATAAAGAGTAAGGCTTTTAAGTCAGGATTTTCTTAACAAGACTTGTATTCTCCATTTTGATAACATCAATGTTAATTTACATTACTACATTAGTCTCTAAGCAAAGAATACATAAAACTCATTCTACTTGAAACAACAATTCATAAGCAAAAGGAACCAATATACCAGAACATCACACAGGAAGTAGAGTACCACCCTCAAGTTGCATGAACAACTCTTTGCCCTTCTTGTGTTCAGGTGTGCAGTCTCCTTCAGCATCCTTTCTTTCTGTTTCCTTTCCCTAACTCCATGCACCATTTAAGGGTTTTCTGTTGTTGTTTTTGTTTTTATGTTACACACAGAGATTTACTAAAGAGATATTTCTCTCACACACTCCTCACAGGAAGGCAATCACATGGCTCCCAGGCCAAGGACAATCACATAACTGGGCTGGTCAGAGGAGTCCACTCTTTTGGTGCCGACACAATGATGATTAGCCTGTGAGCTTAGTAAAGTGGAATGTCAGAGTCTGTCCTTTGTGTTCACAAGGCTTGGTCATAAACACTATGTATGTGACTGATTCTGAATTGACTCTTCCAATACCTAACAAGAACTCTCTTCTATTTTCTCCACTATATTTTTATGAAATAGACTCATATTCTGCTTTCAGATCATAAGGCCTATTTAATACTGTCTAAAAGTAGAACATCGCTCTGATCTGGGGCCACACTGTCCATTTTCATGGGAACCAACATGATATAAACTTTTTATACTACCTGACATGGGGCTTATCTTAAATTTTGTGGCTCCTATTAACAAAAATAAGACATACAAAAACTATAAATGATAAAAAGCTAGAGGACAGTTGTAGGAACTCCAAGAATAAAGTTTTACTTTATTAACCAAGTATTTGAAGTGAATTTAAAAATCTTAAAGTAAGAATACTATACTATCTTCAACACCTTCTGAATTAGTTTCTGTTCTACATTTGGCAATCTTTTCTAAAATTCTTTCCTTTAATTTTTATTTATGTGTTGTATGTATGTGAGTATATACCATGGCATGTGTATAATACAGTTTAGAATGACCTGCAGGAGTCAGTTCTTTCCTTCTACCATGTGGGCCCTAAGAATCCAACTCAGGTCATCAGGCTTGGGCACAAGTACCTTTAACCTGCTAAGCCATTTTGCCATACCCTGAATTTGACAAGTGACAGATGCACCATTACTATCTAAAAAACTACACTAAGTAAACATTTGTTTTGCTTAATATTTATTTACTAAAGGCACATGAGTATTTAATACTATTTTGCTTTTTTGTTTGTGTTTGCTTCTGTAGTGCTGGCTAGTTTTTATGCTAGTAATCTGAGACAGAACCTCAATTGAGAAAATGCCCCCAAAAGATCCTGCAGGTAAGCCTATAGGGTATTTCCTTAATTAGTGATTAATGTGGGATGGCCCAGACCATTGTGGGTAGGGTCATCCCTGGGCTGGTAGTCCTGGGTTCTATAAGAAAGCAGGGTGAGCAAATCATAAAGAGCAAGCCAATTAGCAGCACCTCTTCATGGCCTCTGCATCATTTCCTGCTTCCAGGTTCCTGCCTTGTTTGAATTCCTGACTTGACTTCCTTTAATGATGAACTGTGATATGGAAGTATAATTGAAATAAACTCTTTCCTCCCAAGATGTTTCATCAGAACAACAGAAATCCTAAGACAGAATGGTCTCACACATTCGAGGTAAGTACTCTACCAATTCAGAGCCCCATATTGTCCTTACATATCTTGTCTTAAGAGTCAACCAAGGGTGAATGAATATCAGTAACATAAAAAAACAAAACAAAGCAAAACAAAAACAAGAAGAATAGAAAGACATAGAGAAATCAGGAAAAGCAAAACAAAAGCTTTCCCAGGATAACAGCAGGCCTAGAGAGTGCTAGGAAGAATAGCATGAAGCCAGGAACAGCCCAAGTCTTATGAAAAGTTGCACCAAAATGGAGCATAGAACTGTTGCCAGGCGGAAGAGATTAAGAGATTCAAAGGAAATCACTTAATTAAAAAGTGAGGCAAGTATTAACTTAAGAAAAGTTAAAAGTAAGCTACATACAGGAAAAAAATGCAGTCATAGCATATTATTGTCTTGACCGAGGACCATATTAAAGTCATAGTAAGAAATATAGTTGTGCTGCAGTTGTGGTGTATACCTTTTTAATCTCAGTGCTTGGGAGGCAGAGGCAGGTGGATCTCAGACAGAGGCCAGCCTAGGCTAGTCCACAGACCAAGTTCCAGGACAGCCAGAGCTACAAACCCTATCTTTGGAGCATGCCAAGAGACAGAGACAGGGAGAGGGAGAGGGAGAGATAGATAAAGGGGTAAGGGTAGATGTAAACATTAACTCTGAATTTAGTACCACTAAAAAATTATACAAGGAGGTATCTTGCTTGTTTCTAAGTGGGAATGAGAAACTAATTAGTTGACTTTTGCCACAGGAAAACTTCTTGCACTTTTGTTACCAAATTAAAAATATTCACGATCTCTTCTAAACTTCCTTATTTATTTATTTTTGATAAAGAGTCTCAGTTGTAACTCAGTTAGTCAGAACTTGTCACAATCCCTAGTGTTGTGATCATAGGCATTCACCATCACATCTGGTTTAAACTCATTTTTCTTTCTTTTTAAATTGCAGGTTTTTTAAAAAAAATTTATTTCATTTTATGTGCATTGGTGTTTTGCCATGTGTGTCAGGTCCCCTGGAATTGGAGTTACAGACCATTGTGAGCCGCCATGTGGATGCTGGGAATTGAACCCAGGTTCTCTGGAAGAGCAGCCAGTGCTCTTAATCACTGAGCTATCTCTCCATTCCCTAAACTCTCTTTTCTTATATGAACTGTGTTTGATGACATTTTGCTCTACTTAGGATTTCACAATCTGCACATGAACTATTTGCTTTGCATGTGCCGGGGGCTGGGGTCAAAGCCTCCACTTCACCCCAAGGTCCAGCTTCTGAAACACATCTGTGCATGCCTCTTTAGAACCAGATCACAAATGAGCTCTCATACACCAAGGTGCTCTGGAGACACACAACACCTACATGTTTTCTGCTCCTTGGTAATTTTTCCATATCCAAGAATAGGGAGCCCTAAGTCAAGTCTAGTCTGTTGAGAAGAAAAGTTAGATGCCTGCTACTGTGCCTTTTATTCCTCTTCTTCTGGACTTCAGACAGGATTCCAAACAGCTGCCCAGAAGCAAAGTCCAGAATGGTGGACTACTGTGCCCCCCCAGCCCCCATTTTATTTATTTATTTTATGTGTATATACGCCTTTAATCCCAGCTCTGGGCTGTGGAGGCAAAGGCAGGCAGATTTCTGTGAATCCAAGGCCAAGGCTAGCCTGGTGTGTCTACAAAGTGAGTTCCAGGACAGCCACGGTGGTTACACAGAGAAACCCTGTCTCAAGAAACTAAAGAAAAGAATAAATATCAATTAAAAATGTACATTGACTTTCTTTTTCTTTTTTCTTTTTTTGGTTTTTCGAGACAGGGTTTCTCTGTGTAGTTTTGGTGCCTGTCCTGGATCTCACTCTGTAGACCAGGCTGGCTTCGAACTCACAGAGATCTGCCTGGCTTTCCCTCCCTAGTGCTGGGATTAAAGGCATGCACCACCACTGCCCAGCTTGTACCTAGATTTAAAAAAAAAAAGGGGGGGGTTATCTGGCTTCCTGATCAGACATGTACCACTTTCACACATCCCCCCAAAAAAGGAGATGGAAAAATAGGTATACAAAGTTAAGTGAAAATGTGTCTATACTCACCAAACGTTTGGAGTCTTCACTCTGTTTGTAAAAGAATAGAAGCTGCCTTACCAAGAGGGTAAGGTTGGGACCGTCAGCAAGGCAGAAGGTGCCACCAGGCTGAGCTGAGTCGGCATATCGGTCAAATGCACTTCTTTGGATGGAATACTGTAAGTACAGGAAGCCATGTATCAACATACTGCCCCATAGTTCTCATGATGAAAATAAGCACTGAGTGTTTTATAGGTATGGTGATCAACAACTAAGAAATAGTTACTGGACCATCAGTTAAAGATTAAAAAAAAAACAAAAAACCCACTATTAGGATAAGAATTTGTACCGTATCAAGCTGATGAAAGGATATGCTGGCTGTACTTCCAGGAGGGGAGGCTAAATCTTTTTAGATTATGGATTAGCCTATAGAAAAATGTCTGCCATAAATCAAACAGTGAAGTGGAAGATGAATAGGAATCTCACTTACACAACTTATGTAAAACATAAGTCTCTGAACAGATGAAGATAGGTTTCTTCTGTATCCCAGAATTTAATCAATATTTATATGTATAATTCAGCTATTATTTGGCTTAAAAGGGCTTATTGGGAAATGTTATCATTTTTACTATTTTCTACAGAGGAAATATTTTCCAGTTTCAAATAACTCTGGACTTTGGAATTACAATCTATTTTTATGTTCAAGCTATCTATATATTATTTCTCCTGCAGTTGTACATAAAATCTCTTTACATTTTAAAAAAAAGGACATATACTATACAATTGCATTACATGAAATATATAGAATATACAAATTCATAGAGACAGAAAGATTAGACTCAAGTTATCTCAAGATGGAGAAGAAAGGAATATAGAGCAATGATTTCGTAAGTACAGACTTTCTGTTTTGTGTGATAGAAAAGCCCCACAAATGGACAGCAGTATCAGGACATAATATCATGAATGTAATAAATCAATATAATTAATGAATATCATAAATATAGTTATTGAATGAATACTGTGAATGTAATCAATGATGTGAATCAATCAATTACAAATGTAATTAATATGAGTATAATTAATATCTTAAATGTAATTCATGCCACTGAATTGTGAACTTAAAAATGGTTACAATTGCAAATATTATGTTCATTTAAAAAAAAATAAGGTAGAGGGTTGGGGATTTAGCTCAGTGGTACAGCACTTGCCTAGCAAGCGCCAAGCCCTGGGTTCAGACCTCAGGTCCAAAAAAAAAAAAAAAAAAAAAAAAGTGGAATGTAATCACCATACATTATATGTGTATATGAAATTGAAGACAGTGATGTTCTAAAATAAAATAAAAAATAATTCAGAAACAAAATTTCCTAACTTGGGATGCAGAGGAAATCTAAAATGTCTAATAACAGGACTACCCACTCCTTTCTTCTCTGTAATTACCAGTTGTCTTACTTAAAATTTCCCAAAAATTCACCTATTCATAAATCTTCAAGTAAAACAAATACAATTATTTATTAAGAAAAATACTATTTATTAACACTAAATTTTATAAAGTGGGCATGCAAAATTCATATAAGACAGATGCTACATTTTTGTTTGTGGCTTTGTTTGTTTGTTTGTTTTTTGAGACACGGTTTCTCTGCATAAGTTCTAGAACTTGCACTGTAGACCAGGCTGGCCTCGAACTCACAGAGATCCTACTGGACAGATGCTACTTATACAAACAATACTATATCTAAATTAACTTCTCATACAGCCTTCTATTTCCCTCTCAGTTTTTTTCTTCTTCTTCAAATAAATCCTGTTTCTTCTTCTTTTTTTTGTTTGTTCATCTGTTGTTGTTTTGAGACAGGGTCTCTACATAGCCCTGGCTGTCCTGGAACTCACTATGTATGCCAGGATAGACTTGAACTCACAGAGATCTGCCTGCCTCTGCCTCTTCAATGCTGAGACTAGAGGTGTGCACCACACCTGGTTCATTTTTCTTTTTTTTCTTAAGGGTATGTTTGCATACATTTGTATGTATTCTTTTAAAAATTTGCTGGGGCGGTGGTGGCACACACCTTTAATCCCAGCACTCGGGAGGCAGAAGCAGGTGAATCTCTGTGAGTTCGAGGCCAGCCTGGTCTACAAAATGAGTTCCAGAACAGGCTCCAAAAGCTACACACAGAAACCCTGTCTCGAAGGGAAAAAAAATGTATTTGTTTATTAAGTATGCAGTGTTCTGCCTGCATGTATCCCTGCATGCCAGAAGAGGACACTAGATCTCTTTATAGATGGATGTGAGCCACCATGTGGTTGCTGAAACTGAACTCAGGACCTCTGGAAGAGCAGCCAGTGCTCTTAACCTCTGAGACATCTCTCCAGCCCTGGTTCATTTTTCTTAATTTTTATATTTATTGATTTTATGTATATGTGTGGGTATGCTTGTGATGACATGTTATGTGGAGGTTGAAGCAGCTGGTTGTCTCCTACCATGTGAGTTGTGGAGATTGAACTCAGGTTGTCAGGCTGGGCCACAGGTGCCCACCTCTGTTTTAAGAACAAACTTACTTGTTGTTTTCTGTCTCTATAGCCTCGAATAAATGACTGGATTATTATTGCGTTTTTCAATCTTCGCCTTTCTTCCTGAATGGAGGAAGGAAAGAAGTAACAATTGGTTAGAACTGGTGAAAATGACATTTAGTAAAGTTTTTTTTTTGGATAATTAGCTATATGATCCAAAAACCATATAATTCATTCTTTTAAATGTACTACTCTCTGAACATATATTTTAATGATTCATTTTTATTATTATTTTTGTTTTGTTTTTAATAATTCATTTTATTATTACTTTTGTTGTTTTTGTTTTTTGAGACAGGGTCTCTTTATGTCCTCAAACTCACAGAAATCATCCTGCCTTTGCCTCCCAAGTGCTAGGATTAAAGGTGTATGTCACCACTCCCAGAATTTTTATTACTTTAAGTTACTGTCTGTGCCTGTGTGGGGGTATATGCATGTGAGTGCAGGTGCCCCCTGGAGGCCAGAAGCATTGGATCCCTTGGAGTTGTGGTTATAAGTGGTTGTAAGTTGCCCAACATGGCTACTGGTATTGAACTTGGGTCCTCTGTAAGAGTACTATGTGTTCTTGGACGCTGAGCCATCATTCCAATCCCATCACTGAACATATTTCTAATGTGCTGAGTATTATGTAGCCATTATCATTTTTTTTTTTTTTGAGACAGGTTTCTCTGTGTAGCCCTGGCTGTTCTGAAACTCTGTAGACCAGGCTGGCCTTCAACTCAAGAGATCTTCCAGCCTCTGCCTTCTGAGTGCTGGGATTAAAGACATGTGCCATCATCTTATTTGAGAGCATTTTATCATTCCCAAAAAGAAACCCCTTACCTATTTTAAGGGGCACTCCTCATTCCTTGGCCGGACCTCCAAGCCATTACTCATACACTTTTCTCAATGTATTTTCCTAGCCTGAGCAGCTAATACAATAGAATCACTCAATCTATAGTCTCAATCTCTGGCCTTTTTCACTTGGCATGGTGTTTTCAAGGTTTATACACACTGTAGCATGTGTTAGTACATCATTCCCTTTTACGGACAAATAAAATTTCACCATATACATATCTCATATTCTGTTTATCTGTACATTAGCTGGTCAGCAATTGGGTCCTCTGTAGGAAACAGTAGCCCTGTTTCCACTGTGGACTATCATGAACAATCCTGCTATAAAAATTCATGTCCACCTTTTTTGAAGGAGCTTGTATTTCTTGACGATAAACCTAGGAGTGAATTAACATTTCTGTGACCAGGTTTTCTATAATGCCATCATAGATATATGAAAGAATAAACCCAGAGAAAAGGACACACTAGAGAACTTCCTCAGACAGTGAAGAACACCAACAAGTAAACACCTTTCTTTACTGAGCATTTGAATCTCAACTGAGGGCTACTTTACCTGTGTAACCTGTGATCTGTCCTAACTGGAGGGAAGAAATGCTGCTGTGACGGCAGTCCTCATAACTGAATATCCTAGCCAGAAATGTCAACAGTGATGAGGCTGGAAATTAGTTTCTGCTATTGTTATGTCCCCTTACTAGGAATGCATACAGAAAGGCTTTATCTTTTAAAAATGCTAGGAATTTCCATAAAATTTTAAGATGAATCAGTTCTAGTAATTCAGTTAACCAAAAAAGATGTTAGCTTTCACTGTCAACTTGACACAACTAGAATCACCCGGGAAGAATCTTAATGACGAATTATGTAGATCAGGTTGGTCTGTGGGTATGTTGTGTAGATGGAGAAAGACCCATTCCATGTGGGTGGCGCCATTCCCCAGGCAGGAGATCCTGAACAGCAGCCTCCTCTAGACCTTCAGTATCACCCACTCTGCCTTTTTCTCAGGAACCTACCTCCAGTGCCCATCTATCTCAGCCTCCTCAGTGAGTAGCCATGATTCTCCTGTCTTAACAGCTCGCAATACCATCTTAGTCCTTGGCTGTTACCCATGAGTAACCACCACAGAGCAGGGTCCTTATCTGTTTTGTTGACCATTTGTATCTCCAGCCAGCACAACAGTACCTGACAAAACCACAAGCTCCCAGACATCTATTAAATACAGCAATGAGTTGTTGAAATAACAAGACCTGTGGGAGACCAGCTCCCACATTTTTCCCCAAGGTACTCTTGAGGATTGAGTGATAAGAGATTTAAATAGAAATATAGAGGGAAGAGAGACAGTTAGAAACACAGAATAGCCTTGGGAGGGCCTGGATCATTATCCACCAGCCCCTTCTGTCTGTGCTAAAGGGCTTTTTTATAAGAATGTCAAGGAGCGGAGCAAAGACCTCCCCCTGGCACAGTCAAGTGCAAACCCTTCCAATCACCTAGTAACCATACACATGATCAAGTAATCCTCTAATGCAGCTCTGATGGGTGAAGCAAGCTCAGATCTCACTAGGAAACCTTTGTGGGCCTCTACAAAGACCCAGGGTAGTGGTGTAGACAGGTGGACCTAGGAATTCGAGGCCAGCCTGATATACACAGCAAGTTCCAGGACAGCCAGGGCTACACAGAAATAACAAGACCCATGCTAGGACTACATAGAGAGACCCTGTTTCAAAAAACCAAATAATAAACAAACAAATGGGTAGTGGTGGCACACGCCTTTAATCCGAGCCCTGGGGAGGCAGAGCTAGGGGGATCTCTGTGAGTTTGAGGCCAGCCTGGTCTACAGAGTGAGATCCAGGACAGGCACCAAAACTACAAAGAGAAACCCTGTCTCAAAAAAACAAACAAACAAAAAAAACCAATAAATAAATAAATAATAAGCAAACAAACAAGTAAAATAACAAGACCCAAAATTCTTATCTAGAAAAGCAGACCTCATGTTATGATAAAACCACCAAAATTGTTGGAAGTAACTATCCCCAAAAGGTGTAACATCAAAGCCAGATATAATAGCACACAACTGCAATTCCAGCAATCCAGGAGACAGGAAAATGGAGTTTGAAACCATTCTGGCATAGCTAGGCTGGCACGAAATCGGCATTTAAAAAAAAAAAGGAACAAAATGGCATTAGCTTCTTTTATCTTTTTATAAGCAGCTAAGACAAATACCTTAAAGTTGAGTTTCCTCCTTATGTGGAGAAATACAAACACTATACAAATAAGCAAAAAAGGCAACTAAAACCCCACATTCCTCTCTAGCTAGAACTCAACCTTTAAGTCTATCTTATCTTTTCCTACAGTGGTTCCAGAATGAAAAGCTTACTGTAAAATTTAACACAATCCAAAACTGTTAAACACATAACATACATACATGCACTTTTAAAGCAAAGCTTTAAAAAAAAAAAAAAAGGCTGCAGAAAAAGGTTTGTAAAGAGTAAGTAATCTATAGACAAGTCAAAACCATTACCTCTCTCTTCCGTCTTTCTTCCTGAGTCCGATGTAAAAGAGAAGCCTTTTCTTCCTAAATCCAAAGAGACACAAGATTAGGATTATAATTTCAGGCCTGAAAACATCATACAAAGATTACAGAATGTTTTGGCCCAAAAGGGATTCCCAAAAATCTACTTAAAGTTAACACTCCCAGCTTTTTCTGACACATGAAGAATCACATATACAAATGAGTACTGTGAAATCAGCATATACACTGACATGAAACACATAATATATAGAACCAAGTTTCTCCACCAATATGCAAAGCTAAAGAAAACCTACAGTTTCGTCATGGATAACTTCAAATAAAAGCCTTTATCTAACATTATGTCCAAAGGACACACAATTTGCTTTAAACTTATTAAAGGATTCCCCATTGTCACTAAAAGTTGTTCTCAAAATTGGCCTTTTCAACTCCTTAGACAAAGAAAAGCTACAAAAGCGATCAAAATTGTCCTTTTTCAAATTGAGCTTCCCTTGTCTGTATATTCCTTCTCTGCTTCCCTACACGACCAGACTATCAACAGGAAACTAACACAGGTACATCATTAGCTATACAGGTTTCCTACTAATGGACTTTACCTGCTCCCAAAGCCCACTCAGCATCCCACAAGCACTTAATAGCCCACCCCCACCCCCACACTCATTCATAACAGTTCCTGTCTTGAATTTATGTCTTGACCCTGTCTACCTGCTTTGGTTTCCAACATTCTCTCATGATTCAAGTGACATTATACAATAATGAGTTATTATGTTTTAATCCATAGGATCAGGTCTATCTCCATGTCTCCATACTTACACAAATAACTGAATAAATACAGGGGGAACAAATCTCATCCTTACCAGGCAGTGATGGCACACACCTTTAATCCCAACACTCGGGAAGGCAGAGGCAGATGGATCTCTGTGAGTTCAAGGCCAGCCTGGTCTACAGAGCAAGTTCTAGGACATTCAGGGTTACACAGATAAACCATGTCTCAAAAAACAAAAACAAAAACAAACCAAACAAAAAAACCCAAACAAACCAATCTCATCCTCACTACAACTAGTCAATAAACAGTCTTAAGCACCAGGCAGTAACCGCTGCAGCTAAGATCCACTGAAGCATGCTAATACCAGTGACCCAAAGCTTAAGAACAAGGGTTTCCCTGGCCTCAATCTCATGATATTCATAATTACCAAGGGAAAGATGGCAAATCACAATGAAGAAATGTGGGGGCCCACAGAGGTTTCCTAGTTAGATCTGAGCTTGCTTTACCCAGTAGGGCTGTATAAGGGGATGGATTGACCATGTGCATGGTACCATGTGTGTAAGGGTCTGCACTTGGGCTGTGCGGTATGCTTTGATCTAGCAAGGGGGAGGTTTTTTGCCCTGCCCCTTGGCATTGTTATAAAAAGCCCTTTTGAAAAAACAGAAGGGACCGGTGGATTTTGATTCAGGTCCTCCCGAAGCTATCCTGTGTTTCTGTCTGTCTCATCTCCGCTATCTTTCTATCTACAAATTCCTTATTCCTCTCTCCTCTTCATAGGAACCATGTAAAAGGTGGGAGCAGGCCTCCCACAAAGAAACCTTGTGAACACCAACCCAGGAGTCAGAGAAACATTACAGAAATAAAACCTGAGGCCATCAACTCCAGCTTAGAACAGAGGACACAATGTGACTATTCTTATAATCTTACAAAAACCAAGCATATGCATTTATTTGAAGAAAAGATCTTACATATCTATGGTGGAAAATGTACAACACTTGTAGTAAACACATGAACAAAATACATTACCTTTAAAATTACATTTTAAACCAAAGGCCCATAATCCCAGCTATTTAGGAGGGTGAGTTCAAGAGCAGCCTGGGTAACTTAGTGAGATCTTAAAAAAAAAAGGTTTGATGAGTGCAGCTGGAGAGATATATCTTAGTGCCGTTCTAGTCTGTACGAAGCCTCCAATTCAAACCCTAGTACTACCAAAAGCAACTTAGATATTTATTTATTTATTTATCTATTTATTTTTATTGGCTTTTTGAAGCAGGGGTTCCCTCTATGTAGCCCTGGCTGACCTCCAACTCACAGAGATTCACCTTCTTCTGCTTCCTGAGTGCTGGGATCAAAGGTACACGTCACCACATTTTGCAAAATAATTTTAAAATTATTATTATTGGGGGAAGAGTGTTTCAAGACAAGGCTTCTCTGTGTATCCCTGGCTGTCCTGGAACTCACTCTGTAGACAAGCCTGACTTTGAACTCTAAGATTGACCTGCCTCTGCCTCCCAAGTGCTGTCATAAAAGGCATGCACCATCACAGCGGGACAATTTTTAAATTTAATTTTCAGGGTTGTATAAAGTGTCATTGCACACGAGCTGTCCACCTTGGGGTTTTCATTTGTTTCCTTGTTTTGTTTTGAGACAGGGTCTCACTATGTAGACCAGGGTAGCCTTGAATTCACAGCATCTGTCTGCCTCTGTAGATTAAAGGTCTCCCACTAGGACCTGGAGCCCCTTGATTTGGCTAAACTGTCTGGCCAGCGGGTCCACCTCCCCAGCACTAGGACTGCAAGTTCATTCTTTGCTACCATGACTGAGGATTACATTCAGACCCTCATTCTTACATGAGAAGCACTTTACCAACTAAGCTGTTTCTTCCCACTCCAGCTCCCAAATGATTTTTTTTAAAATAAAGAACTGTAATACCAGCACTTTGGAGAGAGACGAAGGATTAGGAATAAAACTAAAACAAACCCCCAAACAAACAAAAAACAAATCAGACAAACCCTACACTCCAGAAATCTGGCATCTTCCTGGACAAAGAAGGGTTCTGACAGCTTCCAGTGTGAGAGAGAAACAGGTGCCTGTCTTCACAAGTCTGGAGCTGTCATCTGCATTTAACCAGAGTGGACACTCCATGCATGCACTGGCACTGTTATAATTTAAAATGTTCCTGCACATCAAGATCAGGAATGCTGCCTACAGAAGGAAGCAGATTTGGTTTTGGATAGTTTCCAGTACTGGAGCAAACCAGACCATGCCCTCTAGTTTAGCCAACACACAGCATGCTCTGGTCATGCGTCATCAATAGACTGAAAAGGATTTCCTCTAGTTTAGGGATTAGAAAAGTCTTCACAGCTGTGGTTATTCAGTAAAGGAGCCATTGATCCAGCTTATCACAGGCTGCTCCTTCCCAGAGAACAGATCAACTGTCTGCGTTGAAGAACAGTGGCTCCACAATTTGGTTCTGTCTATCACATAGACGGCAACTGTGTCATCAGAGAGGAATCTCACTGGCCATCTTATTTGCTTTGTCACTAGTCATCACTTCCAATCCTAACTTAGGCAGCAGGCTACCCATTTAGCAATTTTGCAGCCATTACCTTTACAGCTCAGTAGGATCCAACAGAGGTTTTGAAATGGCTGCACAATAAAACCTATGAAGGTGGCCTCTGCTGGAATTGGGGTACATAATAGGACAAGTACATTCTATCATTCACCACACACACATACACACACACACACACAAAAAAAAACCCAAAACACTCAAAAAGCTCAATCTACTTGTTGACTTGTGTTTTTTCTTGTAGATGGCAAGTTTACAACAAAGACTAAAAGATGCTTCCAAAGAGTCAGAAATGTGATAGAGATACACAACCATCCTAGTCATAATCAATACCTGTGTTTACATAACCATCTTCACCTTCAAACTTTAAAAAGATCTATTTTCCTGTAATATCTAACTAGTATCAGTTTCAGCAGTCTATGGGAATGAAAAGCACAGGCATGACCCTAATTTCCAATATGACTCATACTAGTAAGTGCAATTTCACCATGTTGCTGAAAATGAACCAGCCTGAAACAAGGCAGACAGAAATTCCAATCAGAATCCACAAAGTAACATGGGCTATGCAGCTCCATCCTGTGGCTGCATCACCAAACCACTGCCACTGAATGTTAAAAATCTCAATATGGAGGATAACATTTTCTAAAACAGCTGCAAAGCTTAGCTTTGAATGGTAAATCTGATCACAGAATTCATATCTTTCACAAAGCAAACCATAACCAAAATTCAAGACAAGTGACAAAATAGGAACAAGTATTTGTAACAGCACAAACATGACTCACTCAGAAATAACATGAAAAGCAATAACCAAAGACAGAAATCAGCAAAAAGTATATGCACAAAACAGAAAGTAAATCTTTTGTTGTTGTTGTTTTTTGGGACAGGACTTCTCTATGTAACAGCCCTGGCTGTCCTGGAACTCGCTCAGTAGACCAGGCTGGCACCAATATCAGAGATGCACCTGCCTCTGCTCCCGAGTGCTGGGATTAAGGTGTGTGTCACCATGACCCATTGAAAATTTTAAGCATAAGAACTTCAACTTCACTTATTTTAAGAAAAAAAGTGAAAAATTATAAAGAAATAAGGATTTTTTTTTTTTTTTTTTTTTTCGAGACAGGGTTTCTCTGTGTAGCTTTGCGCCTTTCCTGGGACTCACTTGGTAGCCCAGGCTGGCCTCGAACTCACAGAGATCCGCCTGCCTCTGCCTCCCGAGTGCTGGGATTAAAGGCGTGCGCCACCACCGCCCGGCAAGAAATAAGGATTTTTAACCTATATGTGTAAGAAATATCAAATATGGGTCTTTTCTAAACTATAAAACTTTTGTCTCCATTGCCTCCCCATCCAGTAAAACCTGTTTATTCAAAGGCCCACTGCTCCATTCTAGGAATTTGATGGCCTGGAGCAGTGATCCTTTTCTCCTAGGAGAAATGACTCCTTTCCCCCTTCCTCCATTTCCTATGCACCAATTCTTTTCAGACTAGCCCACTGAACAAGATAGTGAGGTCAGACTTTAGCCAACTGGGAAAAGGCACAGTGACCACCTTCTTTAGTATAAAAACCAAATGCACTCCCTGTCTTGGTGTATGTTTGCTCTCCCAGAGAGCAGGAGTAAAGTCTGTCTCTTTTTTTAAGATTTATTTATCACGTATACAGTGTTATGTGTGTATGTATATCTGCACACCAGAAGAGGACACCAGATCTCATTATGGATGGTTGTAATGGTTGTAATGAATTGAACTCAGGACCTCTTAATCCCTGAGCCATCTGTCCAGCCTAGCGGTCTCTTTCTTTTGGATCCTGAACTTATTTCTAACATGTGTTTGGGATTATATAAAGTTAACTAATGCAATGTGCAGGGCAGATAGGAAGAACAGCTCTTTTATACACTGACATAACTTCCCGTTTGTTTGAGGCAGGGCCTCTCATTGAACACTGAACTTAGAAACACCTATTCAATGCAAAGCCTTGTACTTAGAAGTTTCACTTCAAGGAATTTAGTCTCAGACAGTAATGACAATCACAAGAATATTCCTTGAGATGTTATTTGAATTAGAGAGAAGATGAAAAATTCTGCCAGGTATGGTAGTACATGCCTATAATGTCAGCATTTAAAAAGCAGTGACAGGAGGGTGGCTACAAATTTCAGACAATCTGGGTCTATACACAGCAAGTTTGACTAGTCAATAATTAAAATACACACACACACACACACACACACACACACACACACACACACACACACCTAAACTAATCAATCTTGAAAGCAACTTTAATGGCCATTTAAACCATCAACAGTGGGAACATTCACTGCAGCCAGTCCCAGAGCCACTCAGAAGAATGCAGTGGACCTGCCTGCCTTGCCTTTCCCAGTTGGATTAGGTGGAAGAGATAGGCAGATCGGCTCAAGGAGCTTCAGACTGTTGTAAAAAAGGGATGTGGATACATGATTAAACACACAGAGCACAACACTGGGAGGCTGTGGAAAGTCTAGAAGTCAAGTCTAAAATAAATAGCTGGGAGGGAAGGGGAGGACAGAATAAAAAGATAAGCAGACTATTTTATTTCCCACCGTTTGAATTATTGCCCATGTAAACTAGTTATTTTCTTACTTTTTAATTTTTTAATTGAACTTATTTATTTATTTTTTAACCAAGACAAAGTTTCTCTGTGTAACACTGGCTGTCCTGGAACTCACTCTGTAGAGCAAGCTGGCCTCAAGCTCACAGAGATCCGCCTCTATTTATTATTTTAACTCACAGAAATAGTCTTGCCTTTACCAAGTGCTTGCTGTCTGTCATGCACCACCATACCTAGCCTTCACTACTCTCTTCAATTTGTTATTATCTTTGTTTCCAACAGAACCACTTTCTAAAAGATGTCCTCTGAACTGCTCAAAAATACCACAACATGCACACACTCACACACTTCGAAGACTACTGACTAGAAATTGGAAATGTGTATATATTGTATTTGTGAACATGAATGCAAATGTACTCTCCTGTGCATGCACATGTGGAGGCCAGATCTTTGGGTACCTTCCTCTACCACTATCTTTTTTGTTTTTTGTTTTTGTTTGTTTGTTTGTTTGTTTGAGGCAGGGCCTCTCACTGAACAAAGAGCTTCCTGCTTTGATAGACTGGCTAGCCAGCAAGTCCTGTGGATTCATCTGTCCCTTCTCCCCCCATTATTAGGGTTAGTTATAGGCATGCTGTAAGGAACGTAATTTTAAAGACATTTTGTGTGGCTTGGTAATGGTCTCTGGCCTTCTCTAGCCTCTGTACTGATACCTATCAGCATGAGGACTTGAGACCCTGTGAGTGGCCCTAGCCTCAGTGACCACTGAGCTTCTGGCACTGTGGCCGGGCCCACACAGGACTTCTACCTGTGCCACCCTCTCAGCTTGCTACAGCTGGAGGATTTTCAGAGGACATGCATCCAGCCTGCAAGTTTCCGAAGCACTCTCACCAGAAAAGATTCTCCAGTGGGACCCTGCAGCAGCATTTCTACCCAAACAACTGTCCCCACTTGATGTCTGTTTAACTTTTATATTAGCATGATATCACAAGAAATGTTTGGGCTGGAGAGATGGCTCAGGGGTTAAGAGTGCTGACTCTTATTCCAGAGGACTTGAGTTCAATTCCCAGCACCCACATGGCAGCTCACTCCAGTTTCAGGAGACCCCGACACCCATGGCAAAAGCACAAATGCACATAAAAATAAATTTAAAAAAAAAAGAGAAATGTTTGTGTGAATAGACTGAGCATATTCAAAAGACAAATCTCATGTGGACATCCCAATTGCTAAGCGCCTTACAGTTATAGGTCCATGTTCTCCACACATATACCACCACACGAAATTTTAACATTGGTTCTGAGGATCCAAACTCAGGTTTTCAAACTTGTACAGCAGGTACTTTACCTACTACTACCTGAGCCATCTCCTTAGCCCTGGAAATGTTTAATTAAAACAAGGAAAGCTCGCTTCCTCATTATCAAAAATTACAGTTTCAGGGACTAGAGAAAAGGCTCAGCGGTTAAGAGTACTGGTTACTCTTCCAGAGGACCCTGGTTCAATTCTCAGCACCCACACAACATCTCATAATAATCTGTAACTCCAGTTTCAGGGGATCTGACATTCTCTTCTTGGCACCAGGCACACATGTGGTAAACAGACATACACAAGTGAAACATTCAGTCACATAAAATAAAGTAGAATGTAAAATTTATATTGTCATGCCAGGCATGGCAATTTAGGTCTTCAGATCAGCACTTGGGAGACAGAGGCAGGCCTGGTAAGTAAGAAGTTCCAGATCAGCCAGGGTTACATAGTGAGACTGTCTCAAACAAACAAACAAGCACACAACTAAGCCACAGACCAGTTCCCAGGGTACTTTTGACAGTTTCATCCTTTGTAATAAATAGTTCTACAACACATAAATGACACAGGCACCAAGCTATTTGCCAGACTTAAGGAAATCATACTCCGACAGATTTAGAGCCAAACATTCCTTTCTCATGTCCTGAACATCCAACCAACCACAGGTACAGCAGTGCCCACAGCAAGGAAGCTGCACAGTACAGTCCCAGAGTGGACTGAGAGCAGACCAGGGCTCAAGCATCCCAGTTTACAGCAGGTTCTGCTTAATTACCCTTAATTGCTTCCTCTATAGGACACTAACAGCTCTGCTTCACAGAAGAGTCAATGAAAGGGAGCACCCAGCAGAAGGGACAACTGAGGGCAACAGTTGTCTAGTGCAATATACAAGGAAACAGAAGCAAGAAGCCTCCAAAGAAAATGCCCTGAGGCTCTCCCAATACTAGGAGATCCAATGCCCTCTTCTGGCTCTGCAGGTACTAAGCATGCACATACGCACAAACATACATGCAGGCACAACATAAATGTAATAAAATTAATAAAAATTAAAAATATAAAAACAGACAATAGTCCTTACAAGAAAGGATACTGAGGCTGGAAAGATACTCAGTGATTAAGAGCACTTGTTCTTGACAGGTGATCCCTCTAAATTTAAGGCCAGCCTAGTCTACAGAGTGGACTCCAGGACAGCCAGGACTACAGAGAAACCTTGTCTTGAAAAAATTAAAAAAGAAAGGAGGCGGGGGAAAGCACTCGGAAGTTCTCAAAGAGGACCCAGGTTTGGTTCTCATTCTCAGCACCTTCTTGTTTCCCAGCCATGCATAACTCCAGTGCCATCGGATCTTCTAACCTCCATAGGCACGAAGCACACACATAATGCACATACAACATACATGCAGGAAAATACTTAAACACATACAATTTTTAAAAGTCTTTTAAAATATAGTGGACAATGCCGGGCGGTGGTGGCTCACGCCTTTAATCCCAGCACTCGGGAGGCAGAGCCAGGCGGATCTCTGTGAGTTTGAGGCCAGCCTGGTCAACAAATCGAGTTCCAGGAAAGGTGCAAAGCTACACAGAGAAACCCTGTCTCGGAAAAAAAATAGTGGACAAACAAGATTATGTAAAACTAAACAAGGGGGCTGGAATACACAGCCCAGTAGCAGAAACAAGAGAGACCCTGCCTCAAACTAAGGTAGATCTCTTCTGATTTCCACACATCCACCATGGTATACACAACAATTCCCCTAAATACACACTCTGTTGTGGGACTTTTCCTGGAGAGACTGAACAAATGTTTATTCACTGCAGACTGGGCACCAACAACAGACCAAAGAAACAATTCCACCGAAGTCTAACTTGATGAACCAATTAGTTTACTTGATTCTTTGTAGAATACGGACAGCTCAAAGACAGCTGTATCACTAAAAAAACCTCATCCCATTATAGACCCTCACAAAAGTAGCATCCCTGGAGCTTTCTGCAGGACATGTTGACCACTCAACAAGTTAGAAAGTCTCCTTACTGTTTATATAAACAGGAAGGGATCTTGTGAATCTTAACAAGGTTCAGAGAGTTGTGAGTTGTTTATTTTCCATGTCTTACTGACCCTCCCTCTAGAACAGAAATATTTTATTTAGGATATTGCTACACAACCCCACACATACACCCAAAATAAACAAATTTTTAAAATAAAATGAAAACAATTCTGTACAGCATAAGAAACCATCAACAAAAAGAGGCAATACCTTACAGAACAGGAAGAAATATCTGACAAAGACTTAAAGTTCAGAATATATACATTCAAACAAACAAACAAACAACAAAACAAAACCAAAATACAATTTTAGGGTTTTTTTTGTTTGTTTGTTTCTTTTGTTTTTCGAGACAGGGTTTCTCTGTATAACAGCCCTGGCTGTCCTGGAACTTACTCTGCAGACCAGACTGGCCTAGATCTCAGAGATCCGCCTGCTTCTGCCTCCGGACAATGACAACAACAACAAAAATCATACAGGCATCCAGGTGTGATGATGCACACTTAGCGCACTTACAATCCTAGCATTTGCTTGTAATTCCAGCACAGAGAAATCAGGAGTTCCAGGCCAGCCTGAGCTATATATCGAGAAGCTGTTTCAAAACACCAGGGGCTGGAGATATGGTTCAGTCGAACAGTCTACCATGCACAAGGCTCTGGGTTTAGTCTCTAACACCTCGGAAAAACAGTAAGAATAAAAAGGGTACTCATTGGTATTTACCCCTATTCAAAACTTATATACACACAAATGTTTATAGTGGCTTTATTCATAATTGCCCAGAATTTGGAAGCAATCATGAGTCATTCAATACAGCTGAGTAAGACAAACTGGTATATATCATGAAATATTAAATAGGAGAAGAGTTATCTAGGTACCAAAGACAAGCAGATTGCTAAGGGCAAGAAGTCGATTTGCAGGGCCAGGTGTGGTGGCTCACATGAGAAGCTTAAAAGAGGAGAACTGCTACAAGTTTTAGGTGAGCCTGGGGCTACATAGGGAGAGCTTGTCTTAAAAACAAAACAAACAAGCCTGGCAGTGGTGGCGCACGCCTTTAAACCCAGCACTCTTGGGAGGCAGAGCCAAGCGGATCTCTGTGAGTTCGAGGCCAGTCTGGTCTACAGAGCAAGATCCAGGACAGGAACCAAAATGACACAGAGAAACCTTGGGGGGGGGAGGGGAGCAAAAACCAAACAAAAAAAACCAAACCAAAACAAACAAAAAAACCCCAGACAATATGCAAAAGTCAAACCATAGAAAATGTTTAATACCAATGACAGAAACAAAAAACTGTAGTAAATAGTAAAAAGTGAGAAGGGATATTTGAGAACTTTATGTTCCCACCCATTTTTCTATAAACCTTAAACCACTCTTAAAAAATATATACTTTATGTATGTGTATAAAATACTATTAATTAATTCAAAATAAAATGCAGGCTGGTGGGACGGCTCAGTGGGTAAAGGTACTTGCTGCTGAACCTAACACCCTGAGTTTGATCTCTGGGACCTACATGTGGAAGGAAAGGACTGATTTCAACAAGATGCCCTCTGACCTCCACAGGAGTTCTATGGTGCTCATAAGCCCACACAAATGCGCATACAGATAAAATAAATATAATTTAAAAATTAAAATAAAATAGCAGGCAAGGCATGAAAAGATATGGAGCAACCTTAAAACACATATAAAAGTGAAAGAAGTCATTCTGAAAGGCTGTGTTTTTTTTTAAAATATGATTCCAACACTGACATTCTGGAAAAGGCAACACTATGTAGACAGGAAAAGATCAGCAGTTGCTAGGAGTACAGAGAGGGAGGGCAGTGGCTATACAGAGAACAATGGGGTTCAAAGGCAATGGGAACTATTCTGTATGATACAGGGTTAGCGTTAGGTTATCACAGTAGTCATCAGAATCAAGATGCACAGTGCAGAGCACTGTGGACTTCAGTTGGCAGTACTACACAGGAAAAAAATTCATCAACACATAGGTACTCTACGACCTGCTCCACTGTCTGTAGCCTAAAGCTGCTCTGAAGGATAAAGCAACAAACATTGAAGGGATTATAATTTTACTACCACTATTAGATTAAGTAGCTATGGAAACTTGCAAAGATAATGTTAAAGTCATTCCTCCCACCTACAACTTTTCTAAATCCACATCTATCCTCATTTTCTTTTTTCTTTTTTGGTTTTTCGAGACAGGGTTTCTCTGTGTAGCTTTGCGCCTGTCCTGGAACTCACTCTGTAGCCCAGGCTGGCCTCGAACTCATGGAGATCCGCCTGTCTCTGCCTCCCAAGTGCTGAAATTAAAGGTGTGCGCCACCACCACCCGGCTTATCCTCATTTTCAATCGGAAAGTAGCTCCCAACTAGATACATCTGGTTTACCCAGGCTTTTCCCTGTGTTTTTATGCCCTACCTCTCCTCTCCTTGCTTTGTCTCATTCTGTAAAACTTGGTCAAATTGCCCTATCACCCAAATCTTCCTTAGACTTCCAATTCTTTTTTCCTGTCATCCAGTCTTGTGGTCTTTTATAGAGAGGCAATGCACCCTTCCCTCCATCTCTCACCAAACTGCAAGTCTGGACTTCAGCTCCTGCTACCCTAAGGGGCACACTCTGCAGTCACCAAGTTTTCCAGTTCCAAGTCTAGATTGTGATGTTATCTGGAAGCACCCATTCAGCCTTCAGCACCTCTGGCCCACTCCTCCTCTTACAAACCCACTCCCCAGACACCAGTCTCCTTAGATCCCCAAGGTGCATCTGTATTCTTTTCTGTCTCAAACTTGAGTCAGCAACTAAGCCACCAGTTCACTGACATCCCCCATACATGCATGTCTACCCAGATTCCTCTGGGCACACAGGCCTGAACCCCACAGGAACTTCAGCATTCATTTCTCAAGCCCTGTTCTGTAGTCTTCTCCTAGCTTGGGCACACACCTAGAATAATCTGTGCTGAAAGACTCCATCTCCTCATGCCTCAGAAGTTGGGACTCAGCTCACAAATGGAAACCATGACCCAGCAAAGCAGATTTCCTCTCCAGAGATTCAGGAATGGAGATCAAGGCACTCAACCAGGAAGTCATACATGGTCACTGGCTGGATAGAATGAAATAAATGAACAGAACCCATATACAGTCAAGCATGCAGCTCAAGGAGAATGGCTGAGCTAAACTACTGTGGTACTGGCAGCAGGAAACTGGCCAGTTTTTGACTTGTACATTCTATGAAATATCATCATGCCTCTCATGGGTTGTTTTGTTTGTTTTTCTGCACTTAGTTTCAGTGTACTTGCAATCAAATGACTGCTAAGATAGTCACACACACACACACACACACACACACACACACACACACACACACCTGCCAAATAAACTGTGCCATCAGGATGTATCCTGATTTCAAAAACACTGACTTGTAGCTGGGAGTGTTGCTACATTCCTGTCTGTGATTTCAGCACTTGGAAGGCAGAGGCAGGAGGATTGTACATAAGCTTGTGGCTGGACTACACAGTGCGTCACATCACGGGCCAGCCAGGGTTACAGTGTGAGGCCCTGTCTCAAATGTAACAAAATATAAGTAGATGGCAGAACTGAAGCAGTGGAATCCAGCACACACCTCCTTCAAACCCCTCCTACTCCTTCCCACCTTTCTAGACCAAGCCAAGAAATTCTGCATTTCTGTATCAGCCTGAGGGAAATAAAAAACCAGTCATTAGTATACGATTCTTTAACTTTTCAAGGTATAAGTCTTATCTCCCCAACAAAACTATTATAAACTCATCAAGTCTTGGATTTTTCCAACATAAAACCCTTTACAGATAATAAGCATAAAAATATTCATTTAACTTCTAAAAAAGGAAAAGACCTATTCAATTAAAAAAAAATCCAATTTTCCACTAAGCTCAAGAAGGGGAAGATTTCAAATAAAATTTTAACATGAAAAAAGTACACCCACCAGAATGGTGAAAATTCCAAAGATTCTCATACCGAATGTTGGCAAGGATGTGAGCCACTGGTGCCCTATGACTGCTGGCTGCAGGGTCGTGGGCACAGCAGCTAGGGAAACAAACAGGCAATGAACACCTGCAGAAAACGTGTGTAAGGTGTGACCCAGCTCACTAGCAACACTCAGCACGACACAGGCAACAAGCACCCATGAAAACCAGCATGGGTTAACTGTGTTGTCCTGGACCTATGGGGACACAGTGGGACAAGAGGATCTATCAAAAACAATACGTAGCTGAAGAAGCAAGGCTGATCAAGCTGCACCCACTTCATTTGACCTCACCTGTACCAAATTCAACAGTTAAAACTGACCTGTGGTTAACAGAAGTCAGAAAAGCAGTCACCTTCAGTAAGAACAACTATGGATAGGAATGCCAGGAATATTCTTTATGAGAAATAGGGGGTGGTCATTTACATATGGGTGTGTCCACATAAAAATTCTTGGAGCTGGAGCAATGGTCCAGCACACTGCTCCTACACAATAATAATAATAAATATTGAAAAGAATTTACATTAAGGGGCTGAGGAGATGGCCAAGCAGTTAAGATCACTTACTGCTCTCACAGAGGACCTGAATTCAGTTCTAGTACCCACATGACAGCTCACAATTGTCCTTAACTCCAGTTCCAGGGGATCCGAAACCCTCTTCTGACCTCTGCTGGAACTAAACAAGCATGTGGTGCACATACATATATGCCAGCAAACATAAAAAATGAGGGGTGTTGGGGGGGGGTGAGACTGGGTTTCTCTGTAGCTTTGGAGCCTGTCCTGGAACTCGTTCTGTAGACCAGGCTGGCCTTGAACTCACAGAGATCCATTTATCTCTGCCTCCCGAGCGCTGGGACTAAAGGCATGCGCTACCACAGCTCGGCCATAAAAGTGTCTTTTAAATAAAACTTTTAAAACTTCCTTTAAAAAAAAAAAATCCTCTTAACTGAACTCTAGGGGTCCTGTCTGGATTCTGGATTCCGGACTCGACCTAGAGCATCGGGGCTGGCTGCCCTGCTGCTTCAGCCTGCCCGGGATGCCAGAAGTGTCATTCCACCTTCCCCGGGGGGCACGTCCAGATGCGGCCGGGCCCCAGGTCTCAGGCAGGCACAACTCCGCAATGCCCTGAGCGGGACAGGCTATAAAGCGAGGCGCTGGCTACGAAGACCTTGTCCTTCCTGCCCCCGTCCACTTCACAGGCACGAGGGACTCTTCCCGAGGCTGTCCTAGGGGACAGGACCCTCTAAGCTTGTGATGAGCGACTATGTCAAGTAAGAGTTCTTACTGAAAGGACGGGGGGTGGGGGGGACGGGACACGGACGGACCCTGTCTCGCACAGCTGGAGAGCTAACCGTGTAACGCCCCGACCGGAGACTGCCGGTGCACGTGTATTTTCCAGGTCAACACTGCGGCCCCCGGACAGGCGCGGCGAGGTCGCGATGAATGACCCTGTCGCTCTCTCCGCGGCTCGACAGCGCTCCCCAGGAGCCTCCTCCGGTCAGGGCTGCGCCCCAGCACCGCCCGGCCCGAGCTCGCTCCGCAGCGGCCTGCCGAGCACACACCACCCGGGTGCTGACAGGCCGGCGTTCGCCTCAGGCCCGGGTTCGGTTAACACCTCGGGCCGCACCGCCTCACCTTCCTGCTCGCGCCACCGAGAGACACCTTGGGCCTCGTCTTGAAGTCGCCTTCGAAGCTGAACATCTTCGCCGCCTATCCCATCTGCGCGGCCCGGCAGGCGGCGGAGCGGCCGGGGGCGGGCCCGGCGGGCTGGGCGGGGCCCGGCAGGGTCGCGGCCTCGCGGTCCGGCGCCGCCCCGCCTGCGGCTCTGCGCTCTCCGCCCTGCCCGCGGGCGCGAGCGCGGCGACGCTGGAGGCCGGCCTGTCCGCGCCGCTTCCTCCGCGGCGCGCCACCGCCGAGCGAGGGGCGCCCCGACTCGCGCCTGCACCGCGCTGCCGTCGGAACCAAGATGGTGACCGCCCGCACTGCGCGCGCGCGCGCGCGCGACCTTGCGAACGTGCGCGGCCCGGTCATCGACAGTGCGGCGCTCTTCCCGGCAGCCCCCGCGAGCGCGAGCGCCGGCGCTGGCCATCAGTAGCGCGGCGCTCTTCCCAGCAGCCTCTGGGCTTGCCTGCGTGCGCGGCTCCGCGGGGGCGAACCACCCTTCCGTACGTGCGTCACGTCGCCGGCCGAGCCCCCCCAAGCGACAACGACGGGGTCGCGCACGCTCCTGGAGACTGAGAGCCCCGCGGAGGAGGCCGCACCAGCTCTTAAGCTAGGTGTGCGGGAGCAGGTTACTAACGCAGAGAATCTGCACCATGACCCAGACAGAGACGAATAATATATGACATAAGAACAAAAGTATTTGTGAACATACACCAGACACATAAATGTACACCATGCACATCCAGATACGCGTAAATGTACACCAACACACGTAAGTTATACCACACCACATATGCATGAATATATAGCTAATATACACGTACACATGTTTAAGATATCATAGTCTCATACAGATACACAAATATACACCATCACACACTATATATATGAATATCTAATATACATAAATGCATGTATAAGCCATCATAGATACTTACATAACACACAAATATACCCTAACATATATCCATACACTTATATACATGAATGTATATCTAATATATGCATGCACATGTATAAAAACACCATAGACTATACACAAACATAACTATGCAATACAGATGAATCTACACCATATACAATATAAAATATACACATACATCATACAAAGCACCATAAATATATATCATGTACACATGCATATATATGTACATATGTATATATACATGCATTAGCATAAAACAATATGCATATACATAGTTTGATAAACACAAGTATATAAATACATGCCATAGCATAGATGAGATATATATCATATCCACGCATATGTCTTATACATGCATAGTATGTATATCATATAGCATATGTTCTGTGTGCATACAAATGTATGTTTGCTGTGGGACGGTCTGTATGTCAAATTGCTCTGATTGGTCAATAAAAAAAATACTGATTGGCCAGTGGCCAGGCAGGAAGTAGGTGGGAGAAGGAGAGAGGAGAATTGTGGGAAGCAGAAGGCTGAGGCAGAGAGACACTGCAGCCGCCGCCATGACCAGCAGCATGTGAAGACGCCAGTAAGCCACCAGCCACGTGGCAAGGTATAGACTTATGGAAATGGATTCATTTAAGCTATAAGAACAGTTAGCAAGAAGCCTGCCACGGCCATACAGTTTGTAAGCAATATAAGTCTCTGTGTTTACTTGGTTGGGTCTGAGCGGCTGTGGGACTGGCGGGTGACAAAGATTTGTCCTGACTGTGGGCAAGGCAGGGAAACTCTAGCTACATATGTTTATTGTGTATACATGACAAATATATAGAATATACACATACATAAATATATCTCATATAATGTATATACCATGTGCACATGATTGAGAATGTTACCTTTTTGGTTTTGGTTTTTTTCTTCAAAAGACTTATTTATGTTATGAGTATTTTGCCTGCATATGTGTCTGCACCACATGTGTGCCTAGTACCAGAAGAGGGCATTGGATCTCCTGAAGCTGGGTTACCATGTGGGTGCTGGGAACTGAACCCAGGTTCTCTGCAACAAGTGCTCTTAACTGATGAGCCTCTAGTCTAGTTTATTTTTTTATTTTTTGTTTTTGTTTTTGAAATAAGGCCTCACTGTACAGCCCTGGCTAGCCTAGAACTCACAGAGATTCTCCTTCCACTGCTTCCCGAGCGCTAGGATTAAAAATGTTCTCAGCATGACAGGCAAGCCCCTTTTTTTAATTAAAAAATAAAGAATTACACTTTTATGTATTTAGAGCCCGTGGGGGGCAGAGGCAGGCACGTGCCATGGGTGCCTGTGGAGGTCAGAGCACAACTTGTCCATGTGGATTCTCCCCTTCCACCATATGGATACCAGGGATCAAACTCAGGTCGTCACTCTTGGTAGCAAGTAGCCTTTACCTTTCACCTCTTGAATCATTTCACCAGCTCCATTTTCTTTACCCACCCACCGTGTGTGTGTGTGTGTGTGTGTGTGTGTGTGTGTGTGTGTGTGTGTGTATACATATGTGAAAGTCAAAGGACAACTGGACAACTTGCGAGAGTCTGCTCTCTACCCTGAGGATTCAAGAGGTTGACTGAGTTCAGTCATCAGGCGTGATATTTCTCACTCAACCGTCTTGCCAGCCTCAAGCTTAGTGCTGTACTGGCAACAGCGCTAAGTAACAGGGCCCCAAATATTGTTTGAATAAATATGTAATGACTAAAAGCCCGCAGGAAGAGGTAGGTCAAAATCTTATAAATACATGCTGCTATTAACCAGATGAAGAGTCACACCACCACATGCGGTGAGGAGCCCATGGAAACAGACCTCTCATTCTCTTGAGAATGCAGAATGAATGCAGAACTGCCTGCAAAAATGCTTTGGCAATTTCTCTAATAACGATTCAAACACGCACTCTCACTGTATGACCCAGCGACTGCTCTCTTACACATTTGTTCAAGAATAAGGAGGGCTACGACTTAAACCACACAGAAAAATGACACTCACAGCAGCTTTGTAATTGCCCAAATCTGGAAACAACCAAAAACGTCAAAAAAAAAAAAAAAAAAAAAAGTAACTATTGCCCAACACCTTGGATGGCCCTTGAGGACAGGATGTCACACTGACCAAAAATCACCAGTCCCCAAAGGTCACACTGGCACTGTGAGATTCCACTTAGAACAGAGCCACGGTGTGAGAGTTGGGAACAGGGCAAAAGAGAACTCAATGGTCTCTGGTGGCAGGAAAGTCTTTGGATGTGATAGTGGTTGCACAAAAATACATATGTGACAAGGTGACCCAAGTATGCTTGGGTGACACACAACTATTGGGGGAGGCATTGCATGTCTTGTTATGTTAGCTGTGGTGGTGATATCATGGGATTTATGTTCAAAATAATAAGTGGGATACACTAAACACAGACAGCTCCCCTTGTCTGTCATATCAGCTACCTACAGTTATGATGTGAAAATATTAAATGGAAAATTCCAGATACAAACAACTCACAAGTTTTAAAATTGTGCACTATCTAAGTAATGAAATCCTGCTGTTCCTCCTATAACCTGAATGATGCCTCATCTGATATACACATTGTATTTGCTATCCTCCTGTTAGATATTTAGTAATCACCTTCATTATCAGTTTTCTTTTTTTTTTTGGTTTTTTCGAGACAGGGTTTCTCTGTGTAGCTCACTTAGTAGCCCAGGCTGACCTCGAGCTCACAGAGATCCACCTGGCTCTGCCTCCTGAGTGCTGGGATTAAAGGCGTGCGCCACCAATCAGTTTTCATAGTATCTTAGTGCTTGTTGTTATTTATTAAGCAGCGCAATGTTATTCATTAAGCGGTTCTGTTTACCGTTTGAGAAAAGCCAAGAGGTACAACAAAACCCATATAAGAGTTTATTGAGGGAATAGAGAGAGGGTGTGCATAGGCCTATGGAATGACCGTGCAGGAAGAGAGAAGGAATAGGGGAACCCTCTTTTATAGCACCCCCCACATGCGCATATGGGCTTATGTAGCTATGCCATGCATGTACATAGATTGCATGATGACGCCACATGCAAATTATGTGACCACACAGCGCACATAGGACGTAAGGCCCTGGCATGACTAAGCATCTTGCCAGCGCCCACTTGGTCATGTAGCTGGGGGAGGAATTCTAACACTTGTGAGGTTGTCAAGTGCCTCCTTCAAGGGAAAAGGTGCAAGTCTATCAAGTATGTGTGGGGAAAACACTATGTATAAGGCTCAGTACTATCCATGCTTTCAGAGTTCCACTGAGGAACTGAGGTATAGCTAGAGTTTTTCTCTCCGGGTCCTGCCAAACCCCGGCAGTCCCATAGCCCACTTATAAAATAAACATACAGATGCTTATATTGTTTAAACTGCTCAGCCATTAGCTCAGGCCTACCATTGTCTAGCTCTTACTCTTATACTCAGGCCAATTCTGTTAATCTATATGTCGCCACATGTTCTGTGGCTTTACCTGCTGCCTTTACATGATGCTCCCTGGATGGCAGGCTGGCGTCTCCTGCAGACTTCCACCTCCCAGCCTCTCTCCTCTCTGTTTGTCCCACCTATCCCATATTTCCTGCCTGGCTACTGGCCAATCAGCATTTTATTTATTCCCAACATACAGGACATCCCACAGCACTAAGGACACAAGAACCACAGCTTGAGAAATTTATACACCAACTGTACAGAAAACAGCCAATAACTATATAAACACAATGTCACCCTGACTTGAATATTGGGCCATGTTGATCTAAAATATAATCACAGTCAGAAACTAATGCAGGATTTCCAACACATCTGTAACATTTTCGTGTTACACATATGTGCACAGGTGTGAATGTGGTGTGTGTGTGTGTGTGTGTGTGTGTCTGTGTGTGTGTGTGTGTGTGTGTGTGTGTGTGTGTGTGTGTATCTAGGACAAGCTTGGCTGTTGTTCCTCCTGCACCTGGACCTTGTCTTTTAAGACGGGGATCTCCTACTAGCTGGAACTAGACTGGCTGCCTCCTCATTCTTCCTCCCCAGAACTGAGATTACAAACTCATCCTACTCAGCTTCTCTGGTTATGCAGCAAGCAATATTCTTGCAATTTGCTGTGAATGTGTATAACTGACTCAAAATAACAAATTTTAAATGCAGCCTAAAATAATAACAACTATCCTGCATGGCAGGTGGTGTGTGTCTAGACTACGGGGATGGTTCATTTTATGTGTCCGGAAGCTAAGGGATGTCCAGATGGCTGGTAAAACATTATTTTCAGTTGTGTCTGTGAGGGCGTTTCCAGGAGAGATTAGCATTTGAACAGGACTGATTAAAGATCTGCTCACTTCTGTGGGCCGGCATCCTCTAGTTACTGCAGTCTGACAAAGGGCTGAGGGAGGGCAGATCCTGTTAGTTCTCAAGCCAGGAAGCCATCTCCTGTCATCCTGTCACCCACATCTTGGAGCTCCAGATTCATGGGTATGGGGGCTGCATCAGCCCCAGCCTCTGGCCAAGGCTGAACCACACCACCTGTCCGGGTCTCTGGATTTCAGATGTCAGGGATGACCTTTACCAGTATCCATAACATAATCACTTTACTGAGATCAGGTTGTGCCCTCCTCTAAGTTACTCCATATTGTGTAAAAGTGGTTTTTGTTTTGTTTTTCAGATGTGCCTTGCCTTTTTACAAACAGCTTTGGACTCTAGATTGAGGGTGGAGGATGAGCATGGTCTGGGTGAATGCACAAACACCACCATCTGCCTGACACCTCCCACAAATCACAGACTGATAAATGAATTATTCCTGGGAGTAGAAAATGTATAGGGGTGCATTGAGACTGTAGGAGCACATGGGTCATTTAAAATCATATCAGAGAAACCAGGCCTAAGAACTTACCCATCATGCCAGACTGCAGAAGGAGTATAACTCCCTCACCCGGACCCTATAAAGTGGTGGACACCCAGCCCCGTGATGGCACAGTTCTGCTGATCTGACTCCTGGTGTGTGGGTCAAAGACCAACAGGCAGAGAACTAACAATTATCCCTGGAGTTTCAGCTTGGCACAGTCCCCCTCTGTCGGTGCAGCCTCATAGCAGGCCCACCTGCTTCCTCATCTGGACCTGAACCCACTGTTCCTGCTCTGGATCTCTGCAGCTGGCTGTACCTTCGCTCTCACCCCTGATTCTCCTGTAGACTGATTTCTAAAGCAACGCCTTCTTTCCTGTGGCTGGTTTAGGTTCCTTATCTACCAATACAGACTCTGTTGCGTTTCTGTCAGCCCACTTTAATCAAGACGTTTTAAACTATTGTAGACCTTTTGTTTTTCAGTTCTGAGAATTGAATTTAGGGCCTGATACATGCTAGATAAGGGACCTATCACAAACTGGGTGTAGTGGTGCACACCTTTAATCCCAGCACTCAGACAGTCTCTGTAAGTTTGAGGCCAATCTGGTCTACTGTGATGATATTTTATTTTTGCTGAAACGTGATATTTTATTTGTATGTTAATAAATAAAGTTTGCCTGGAGACCAGAGGTCACATAGCAAGCCATAAACAGAAGTCAGGCATTGGGTAGCACATCCCCTTAATCCGATCACATGGCAGGCAGAGTCTCTGTGTGGTCAAGGACACAGCCAAGTGACACACGCTTTTAATCCCAGTACCAACCATAGAGACCTGGAGGTCTGTATAGACAGGCAGTGATGAGGAAGAGATGTGGCTGGGCTTAGAGCCAATGAGAAGGCAGAAAAGGAAGGCAATAAAAGTGCAGGTTAGACAGGAAGACGCTCTCTCTGGGGAAGATACTGCGTGTTGGTATACTAAGGCTAGTCGTGGCTATTTGCTATTTCTCTGATCTCTTCAGCTATTACCCCTGTATTTGGCTCTGTGTTTCTTATTTAATAAGACTGTTTAGAAATTTGTCTACATCCTGGCCCCCTTTTTGGGTAGCTGTTGCCTTGCTTGCTGACCTTGACCTTGATATCCTTCCTATGCTAATTTCCTGCCAGGTTCCACCCTCCTGAATGCTTAAGAGAAGTTCCACCGGGCGGCGGTGGTGGCGCACGCCTTTAATCCCAGCACTCGGGAGGCAGAGCCAGGCGGATCTCTGTGAGTTCGAGGCCAGCCTGGGCTACCAAGTGAGTTCCAGGAAAGGCGCAAAGCTACACAGAGAAACCCTGTCTCTTGAAAAACTAAAAAAAAAAAAAAAGAGAGAGAGAGAAGTTCCTTGTCTGTGTATCCTGCATAATGGTCATTAACAACTTAGATGCAAGATTGTAAAACATTGGTATCGAACTTCTGCCTTCCAGGGTTCTCCCATTGTGCTGTAAGCCTGTGTTTAAGACCTCGTTCCTCCTTCAATAAATGGCATTCAGCATTCAAAAGAAAATTTTTTGTTTTTGTTTTTGTTTTTTCGAGACAGGGTTTCTTTGTGTAGCTTTGCGCCTTTCCTGGAACTCACTTGGTAGACCAGGCTGGCCTCGAACTCACAGAGATCCGCCTGGCTCTGCCTCCCAAGTACTGGGATTAAAGGTGTGCGCCACCACCGCCCGGCTTCAAAAAAAATTTTAAAAAATGATAAAAAGAATCAAAAGAAAAAAGAAAGGAAGGAAGGAAGGAAGGAAGGAAGGAAGGAAGGAAGAAAGGAAGGAAGGAAGAAATTCGTCTACAGTCTACATAGTGAATTCTAAAACAGCCGGAGTAACAGAGAGACCTTGTCTCAAAATAAAATAAAATAAAAAAGGGACATATCACAGAGCTAAAGAGTGGTGATGTTTTATTTGTGATCTAACAAATAAAGCTTGCCTGAAGATCAGAGTGCTGAGCTAAGCCACTAGTTAGCCATAGAGGCCAGACAGTGGCACACACCTTTAATCTCAGCACTCAGAAGGAAGAGGCAGACTGCTCTCTGCGAGTTCAAGGCCACCCTGGGCTACACAAGAGAGATTCAATCTAAAATCGAAACAGAGCCAGGCAGTGGTGGCACATGTAGGGGGGCCCCCAAACAGCTTGACCACACAGCTGCCATGACAGGCTTAGAGGCCCAGGCACAACTTCTGTGACAGGCTTACTGTACTGACAGGCAACGCCCAGACCCAGGAAAAGCCATAAACTGATCCCACCCAGGGAGGGCCTACATCTAAGGAGAATTACCCAACATCCCAAACATTCCAACCATTAGATAAGGTTAGATAAGATGGCAAGATGTCCCTGAGTCTAGCACACATCTATTTCTGTTTTATAGATACCCCTAGACAATTGTCAGCCGATTGAGGTCCTGGACCCTGGAAATCCTCTCACTCCAACCACTGCTGTGATAAAAACTCTGCCCCGCCTGGGTTCTGAGAGCTGTCTCTCTCACCGCTGCATCAGACAGAGGCACCAAGCTCAGAGCTTGAAAATAAAGGTTCTTTGCTTTTGCATGCTGGATTCAGTCTCTGTGGTGGTCTTTTGGGGGTCCCTGAGATCTGGGCATAACAGCACACACCTTTGATCCCAGCATTTGGGATCTCAGGCCTTTAATCTCAGCACTAGAGAGGCGGAGACAGGAAGTGATATGGCTGGGCAGAGAGGAGTATAAAGTGGGAGCGGATAGGAGCTCACTCTTTTTCAGTCTGGGGAGTTGTAGAGGTAAGAACTCTCTAGTGGTTTGCTACTCAGCTTCTCTGATCTTTCAGCATTTACCCCAATATCTGGCTCCAGTTTGTTTGTTTGTTTATTTGTTTGTTTTTTTCAAGACAGAGTTTCTCTGTTTAGTCCTGGCTGTCCTGGATCTTGCTTTGTAGACCAGGCTGGCTTCGAACTCACAGAGATCCACCTGCCTCTGCCTCTGAGTGCTGGGATTAAAGGCGTGCACCACCAATAACCAGCATGGGTTTTTATTATTAAGACTAATTAGGATTTGTGCTACACTAAAGCCTCAGATTTTATGATCTATGGAAGTCTGTGAGACTGGGTGATTTGAACGGCCAGAAGTTTGAACACTTGAATGTTTTGCCTGTATGTGTGTCTGTGTTAAACTGGCTGACAAACACCAGCGGTCACCCAGTTGGTAGCACTGTCTGAGGAGTTCCAGGAGGTCAGGGCTTCGGCGGCGGAGGAAGCGTATCACTAGAGGTGGGCTTTGAAAGTATATATAGCTTCACCCTACTTCTGCTCAATCTTTTTGCTCAAATCTTTTTGAAAAGAAAAAGAAATACCTGCACCCCCATGTTCATCACAGCATTTTACAAGCTATGGGAAAAAATTAAATGTCCATCAGTAGATGCGTGAATTAAGATAATATTCAACTCTTTTTGTTTGTTTTTGCTTTGAAACAGGGTGATTTTTTTTTTTTTAATGTAGTCCTGGCTGTCCTGGAACTCACTCTGTAGACCAGGCTGTCCTGGAACTCAGAGATCCACCTGGCTCTGCCTCCCAAGAGCTGGGATTAGAGGTGTGCGCCACCATCATCCAGCACCATTTCAACCTTCAAAAAGAGAAAATCTTTGCATTTGCAGCAACACGAGTGAACCCAGAGGACACTACAGGAAGTGAAATGAACCGGACACGGACAGAGAAATACTGTGTGCACTTACTGCCATGAATCGGCTGGCTGGGTTCCTTCTGCTCCTCTCGATGGACGTCCTAGCTGGCCAAGGAGAAGCTCTTCAAGTGTTAGTCTCTGGAAGCTTTCATTTCCTCCTGTTTCTGACAGCAGGGAGAGGTGCCAGTTGGTCACACAGTAGCAGCGGCAAGTGGAGCCCTCTAGTGTTCCTGCGGCGGCCTCAGGGATGGGACCCTTGCTAGGGGTGGGAGACTGAGACCTGTCGCCTGAAAACTTGACAATTTTCTTGGTTGGACATGTTTGGGGGCTGAGCCTACGAGTTCTCTTTTTCTTCCAGCTTTCTTCAGTGGGCTCACTGCTCTGGCTGCTGTCCAGCTGTTCAGCTGCTCCCTTACCCGACATCTACTACTCAGTGGCTGCTGATGGTCTGGTTGAATATACCCTCCTCTGCATTTGGGAGGCTGGGTGCCAGCCAAGACTCCCACTGTCAGTTAGGAACAAGATACCAGGGATCGTCAGGATTACTCAGACATGGCCAGTCATGGCTGAACCACCACCAGCTGGGTTCAGGCTCCCAGGCAGCAATGGATACTATTGGACCACACCGGTGGTGCCAAGTGGGATCAAGCTTGTGTGTTGGGGTCCTGGTCACACCTGTGGGGTCTTCAACTGTCATGCTATTGTGGAGTTCACATTTTCTCAGCTGTCACCATGGTCTTTGCTAACACAGCTTGCTGCTGCTTCTTTCCTCGTGGTCCCAGCTCAGCCCGCTGAAGGTCCACAAGAAAAGAGCACTGGAGAGAAACTTTCATTGGAGCTGGTGTTGCAAAACCATGGGAGGTAGCATAAGAGAGTGTCTCCCAGGCAGCTCGTGAGGAGCATAATCCTCTGCTTCTGTGTTTGAGTGTTTGTACCAACCCTAGCCTTGCCTCTGAGCACCAATCACAGCATTTCCTCCTCTGGGGAAGTGCATCCCCTCAGGCCACAGAAATGTTTTCCTGAGGCCTATGGTTGTAAAGCTTGGCGTCAGCTGTGTCTAACTGCCCTGGCTGAGGCTGGGCCTTCAGAAGCCAGGGCAGTCAGTGACATCTTTGTACATTTGTCTTGAGGTGTCTGTGGAGTGTTCAAGACGGCTAGTCCTGAGTTGGCTGTCTCCTTCCAGGGATGGAACTCAGGCTCTCAGGCCTGGCAGCAAGCACCTTTACCAGCTGACTCATTTTACTAGTCCACCTCCTAAGTCTTAAGAAGCTATCCTCCAGGGTGGAATGCTTCAATTTAGAAGTTCCTGAGCTTTAAAGAACCTCCCGGCAGGGTGCAATGTTTCAACTCTGAGGAAATTGCTACGCCATAGCCGGTCAAGTTGTGCCCGACCACCTGTCCCCTGGAGCTGTCAAAAAGCGCACAATGAGACCAGCCACTGTGGTGGTTTGAATGAGAATGGCCTCCATAGGCTTATGTGTTTGAAGGCTTGGTCCCAAGTTTATGGAAGTGTTTGGGAAGGATTAAAAAGTTTGGTCCGGTTAAAAGAGCTGTGCCACTGGGGGCTGGCTTTGAGAGTTCAAAAGATCCATGCCATTCCCCGTGGCCTTCCTGCCTCCTACTTGTGGATCTAAATGTGAGCTCTCAACTATTGCTCCAGCCACCTGTTCCCATGACTTCATTCAACCCCATGGACTTTTACCTTCTGGAACCTTAAGCCCAATTAAACACTCTTTTGTAAGTTTCCTTGGTTATAGTGTTTTTATCACAGCAATAGAAAATACCTAACACACAAGTTGGTACCCCAAATGGGACATTGCTATAACAGACCTGTGTGGGTTTTTTTTGGGGGGGGGGCAAAGATGGGAGTGGTGTGGAAGATTTTGAGACTTTGAACTAGGAAAGCAATTGAGCTTAATGGGGCCATTGTTAGAATTCTGCCCTCACTCCAGCTACGTGACTGCATGTGTGCAATTCAGGAGTTAAGCAAAAGGTCTCGCTTCTTACATCATCAGTGTGTGCTGGCGACTACTTGCGCACGGTGCAGTCACACAATCAACGCATGTGTGGTGCAGCTCTGTACCAGGAGCCCTTAAAAAGCTGGATGCAGGGGCTGTAGAGATGGCTCAGAGGTTAAGAGCACTGACTGCTCCTTCAGAGGTCCTGAGTTCAATTCCCAGCAACCACATGGTGGCTCACAGTCATCTGTAATGAGATCTGGTGCTCTCTTCTGGCCTGCAGACATACATGCGGGCAGAACACTGTATACATAATAAATAAATAAATCTTTAAAAAAAAAAAAAAGCTGGATGCAGACCCTATCCTTTCTCTGCTCTCCCCCCATCTTTCTCTCTGCTCTCCTCATGTGCTCCTTCCCAGGCCTGGTTCTCTTATTCCCACCCGCCTCTTCCTCCCAATAAAGCTCTCTGTAACTAGGTAGTTGTGGCTGTGGCTCATGTCTTTTCCACGAGGTCACCAGCTCCGCCACCAGAGCAGTTTATCATTCTTTCAACCTTCTCAGTAGGAGCTTGGAAGATAGAAGTACTGAGAGCTAAGAGGACTGACGAGGCCCAGCTCAAAAAGCTTCAGAGAGAAGCAAGAACTTTAACAGCAACAGGGCTGGAGACCATTCCTGTGATATTTTGGCAGAGTCTGGCTCCATTCTTTCCGTGGCTTAAGAATTTTCCAGAAGCTAAATTGAAAAGTCATGGATTAATTTCTTTAGTGAGAGAAGGTTTCAAACAATTTAATGTTGACTCTGTTGCATGGTTGTTAGTGATCACTCTTACACAGGTCTATAATGAAAAAGAGCAAGTGGGACAAAAAGAAATATAAGGGCTGGAGAGATGGTATAGCGGTTAAGAGCACTGGCTGCTCTTTCAGACAACCAGGGTTCGATTCCCAGGACCCACATGTTGTCTCACAACCATGGGAACTCCAGTTCCAGTGGATCCAGTGCTCTCTTCTGACCCCTGCGGGCACTGCATGAATGTGGTTCACAGACATAACAGGAAAAACACCCATACATATAAATTAAGAATAAAAGGGGGAAAAAAGAAATACAAAATGTACAGTTTGAAGAGCCAAAGAGTACCAGGAAATTCAATGTTGGAGCCTAAGCCTGTGCTGAAAAAGATCTGGAGATTAAGATGAGATCTGATCTACTTTGGAATAAAGGGAAGGGTGCCCTCAGGGCAAGACCCTACCCAGCTAAACTTGTAAAATGAAAAGGGCTCGGGAATTTTCTGCTCCTAAAAAGCAACAACAACAAAATCAAAGCTGCTACAGATGTGATTCAAGGGTGCCAGCGTTCACCCACGCTGGTGGTTGAACTTGGCAGTGTCATCCATATGGTCTGGCTTTCGAGTCATGAACAATACACAAATAAAGGGGTTGTGGAATCTTCCTCGGGTGCTTAAGGAGAACTGCTGAGGCCAGGCGATGTGTGGCAGGGAAGTCCCTTGCACAAAGGCCCCCAGGGAGTGAGAAGCCCTGAGAGGCCAGTGTGTGAATTGGAAAGAGTAAAGAGTAGATTTTACTGGAGATTACAAGACGTTGTTCAGAGCCATGGGATATTTGCCAAGGAGAACTGCAGACAAGAAGTGGAACCAACCCAAGGGAGAGAAGTGTGTCACAGTCAGCAAAGCTAGAAGAGAGGAGCCATCTCAGCTCTTTACATCGGACAAAGATGGAGCTATAGGATTTGGAGTTTGCCCTGCTGAGTTTGAATCTTGCATTGGTCTGGTATTTCCTCATTATGGTCTCATTCCTCCCTTTTTGAATGATAATATATAGTCTGTGCCATTGTATGTTGGAAGTATATAATTTGCTTTTTGATTTTACTGGGGGTTACAGTTAGGGAGAGACATTGGACTTTGGATTTTTAAACAAAGTTGATACTGAAAGACTATGGGGACTTTTGAAGTTGGACTAAATACATTTTGCATTATGATATGGCCATAAGCCTATAGAGTGGAATGTGGTGGTTTGAACAAGAATGGGACCCATAGGTTCGTGTATTTAAATGCCTGGTCTGCAGCTGACAGTACTGTTTGAGAAGGATTAGGGGGTGTGGCCATCATGGCAGAGAAGGGTGGCAACAGGCAGGCCTGGTGAGCTGAGAGCTTGCATCTTAAGTTGAAAGCAGGAAACAGAAAGACAAGTCAAATTGAGAACGTTGCATGGCTTTTGAAACAAAGTCAGCTCCCAGTGAAATACTTCTTCCAGCAAGGCCACACCTCCTAAGCTTCACCAAACAGCACCACCAACTGGCGGCCAAGTATTCACATGCTTGGGAATATGCGGGACATCTCATTCAAACTACCACATCTGCTGATACTTTTTTTTTTTTTTCTGACAGGGTTTCTCCATGTAGTTTTGGTGCCTGTCCTGGATCTCAATCTGTAGACCAGGCTGGTCTCGAACTCACAAGGATGTGCCTGGCTCTGCTTCCCAAGTGCTGGGATTAAAGGCATGTGCCACTGCTGCCCAGCTGCTGATACTATTTTATGCATTGTCTTCAACATCGTTTTAATCATTTAAAAAGACGAGCCAATTAAGAGTGTGTTTGGCAGCCATTCCATATGTGGGCACAGACAACCGGAGCACAAGTGCCCCAAAGTGCCTCCCCATCTTTGGACCAACAGGGAGCAAGGCCCTGCATCAACTTCAGAGCACACAGTACTCTGGGAAACTGTGCACAGGCTCCCAGGCAAAGTCACTTAGAAGTCATTAGGTGCTGGAGTGTGTAAACAAGAGCAAGGGATCAAAGCCACCGTGGGAGCTCTGGAGTCCTGCTAGGGTCCCCTAATACTATGCAGATGCTCACTTGCTTCCCCCTAATGGCAACGCTAGATGGTAAATAGGACCACCACATTTTACAAAAAACCAAAGCTCAGAAAGAGTCAAGCAGGAGGCTTCCTAGCTGGGAATTACAGCGCCCAGCACTGGGGCCCAGCTCCTCTGTAACTCCAGAGTCGGGCATTTCCCTCAAGATACATCTCTGTGAACCCACCAGAAACCTGGGTTCAGTTCCTGACGATGGAGATGAGGCTTTGCCTCAAAGATGCCCATAAAATTTTCTTGTTTATTCTTGGGGGGGGGTGGATGCTATAAAACATACTGATTGTCTTTAGACAATATTGAAAATAGCACTCCACTTAAGTACTTTCTGATAGTTAAACATCGGGTGGCAGAGTCTGCCAAAGAATGAGGACATTTTATTTAAAATTACACTGGCGTAAGACCATCAAAGTATCCTTAACATTTTCATTAAATTGAGATACAGAAGAGTGAGGGCAGTAAATCTCTTCTGATACAAGGAGTTCATGTAAGAGCCAAGGCTAGAGGCAGCAGTGGGGGCTAAAACAGTCACTAGCTGAAGAAACCTAGAAATATCTAAGACCTTGGGGAAAGCGTTTTGTGGGTGTCCAGGCCATGCGGTGGGTGTCCAGGGCATGTGGTGGGTGTCCAGGGCATGTGGTGGGTGTCCAGGCCATGTGGTGGGTGTCCAGGCCATGCGGTGGGTGTCCAGGCCACGCGGTGGGCCAATGGTGACTGAGCATGGTCTCAGTGGCTCAGGCCTCCTGAGGCTGTGGTTATGCATATGTAAGGTGAACAGGGCCAGGCATGGCCCTCGGAGATCTGATTCAAGGGCAGAAAGTTAGTGGCCCAGACTGTGGCCACTGTAAAGAGGGTGCGTTCTCTGTTCCCAGAGGCCACAGTGGCACAGGGAAATGTGGCAATGGGCTGATGGCAGAAAGCGGAGGGAGGGGCCCAGCTGCTTGTCATTGTGGTGTCTTAGGAAGGAATGTGACACACCGGCCAGTTCTGATGCAGATGGGTGAGCCGTGGCCCTGGAAGGACCCCGTAGGAAATTCTGACCCAGTGGTGGTGGTGATAACAGTCTAGGAACTGGAGAAGCCTAAGAGAAGAGGGAACTCATCAGGGTCATCATAGCCCACTGGCTAGAACATTAAACCCAGCGTGAAAGACATGAGGTTGTCTTAGTCAGTAATTTTAGCCGGGTTACTACTGCTGTGATAAAACACTGTGAACAAAAGCAAGTTGAGGAGGAAAGGGTTAATTTGGTTTACACTTCCACATCATAGTCCATCCCTGAAGGACCTGAGGGCAGGAGCTCAAACAGGGTAGGAACTGATCCAGAGGCAATGGAGCAGTGCTGCTTACTGGCTTCTCATCATGGCTCGCTCAGTCTGCTTTCTAATAGAACCCAAGACCACCAGCCCAGCAATGGTACCAACCACAGTGGGCTGGGCCCTCCTTCATCAATCACTACTTAAGTGAGTCACTTATTACGACTACAGGCTTATCTGTCTGCATCAGATCTTCTGGAGGCATTTTCCCAATGGAAGTTCCCTCCTCTCAGATGAATATAGGTTGTGCCAAGTTGACATAAAACTAGTCAGTGCAGGGGTCAAGCCTCAGGCACCAGTTGTGAGCATGTCAGGTGCCCCTGGGTCCTGCCTTTCGAGTGTTACCCAAGATGACAACCTGTTCCTAGTTTGTTAACGAGTCCAACTTGATGCTCAACAGCTTGTATGTATAATTAACTCTTAAGTATGTGGATCTGGTGGACTCTCTAGCACCCCTAAGGATGAGGCCCAGTGCTTTCTTGAAGTGGGGATTCAGTCTAGGAACCTGTATCTAAGGAGCGGAAGAACCACAGATTCAATAGTGCTCTATCAAGGCCGTGCAGGTTACGGGGATCTGTGTGCTCCATCTCTGGGCTCCTTGCCCTGGAGAATATGCAGCACGTGAGAACCTGAGAGCCAGCAGGTGATTCTAGTTGTTGGACAAGAAACTGTCAGGACCCACTAAGTCAAGTTTAGGTATAGAGTCTCCCAAACTTTGGCTCCTCAGAACCATGACAGCTTCTCCGGTCTTCACGCCTGCTGTGAAGCTGGGTGACTCTCCATACCAGTTGACGGTCCGGTGGGCACAGGAGCTCCAGCTGCCTGGATTTGGGGGCTCTACCACCTCCACAGGCAGCCCCTCTCCACACAGCCACAAGAACACTGTGGTCTGGGAGCCACTGGGGTGCCTGGCCTGAAGCAGCATGCCAAGCTTTTGCTTTCGGACTTTTGTCTCACAGGCCCTAGAATCACACAACCATGGGAAGAAAAGGAAGTAAAGCCATCTGAGGCCTTGGAGGTAAGAGCAGACGCATCCGACCCCAGAGACTCACACAGGCCTCTAGGCACCCACTGTGAATGTTGAGCCACAGACTGGCTGCTTGACTAGGGAAGATAAACCCTAATGAACAGCACCAACACCCTAGAAACTTCTCAGATAATAGGAAGGAGCTACCGGCATTCTTGCTGCCAAATGCCATTAATAAACTATCTGGAAAGCCAGAGCCAGGATTGATTTTTTTCCAAATTTATAATGAAATACTTCAGACACACAAATGATTAAAAAGGTAAAATATGAAGTTCCGATGTGCCATTCCCCAACTTGAAAATAAAGCACCGACGCCTCCGGCTGTATCTGCCTCCCTTTCCTGCAGAAGCATGGAGGCCTATCACTCCCAGCATGAGGACCGGCCAGGAGACATCATCTGCATGTGTATAATTGGCATTCCCAATTTGGTTTTGAATTTTAAAACACTGAATTAGAACAATCATCATCATTTGGCTAGAACTTCACAGCTTAAAAAAAAAAAGTACTTACCCAATGCTTTCCCTCTTATTTTCTCATTCAATCCCTGTAACAATCTATGAAGGGTTATGGTGAGACAGTGAGACATATTACATGCCACATCCCAACCCTGGGAACTCCAGCAGGAGAGATGGCCACAAAGACAGTACTCCGTGTTGCCTCCTGTTCTCACCTGCTTGTCACATTCGAGACACGGCAGCTGGGGTCTCACCTACATACTCTCAGAAGGGAGAAAGTGAGGACATTCATCGTGGAGATCCATATATGTCTCCTTGCAGTGTCTCTTCATGGGATCCCGATCCCATTGCAGACCAGTCCCAATAGCCTGGGGAAGGCCACATACTGCTGCCTGGGGCTTAACCAGTCATATGAAACTAGGGGACCCGTGCAGCAGCAGATGGATTGATTCCTCCCTAACTCCCAACTTGAGCAGTGAGGCACAGACTGGAGGACCTAGGGACATAGCTGCCTTGTCCACTAGATCATATTAAAAGGGAGAATTTCTCGGGACTGGAGAGATGGCTCAGCAGTTAAGAGCACTGGCTGCTCTTCCAGAGGTCCTGAGTTCAATTTCCAGCAACTGCATGGTAGCTCACAAACATCTGTAATGGGATCTGATTCCCTCTTCTGGTGTGCATGAAGACAGGTCACTCATATACATAAAATAAATAAATATTTTAAGAAAGGGAGGATTCCTCTATGGTTCCTATTGATTTGCTGTTGTCAGGACACTTTTTCATAAATAAAAGTTCTTATAAACTCCTAGTGCTTAAAGGTACCTTGCAATCATGAAGGTAAAATAATTTGCAAATTGAAAATAAAGCAAACTACCAAACCATTACAATTAAAATTAGCGATATTGATGTGCTGTGATATGCTGATTTGGCTAAAATAAGGTTGATGCCGCGCAGCAAGAGGCACCCCCTGCCAATGGGCAGCTACTCCCGGCTCAGTGCCTTGATTACAGCTTTTGCCTTTCCACTTCAGGCTTCCCTTAATTTTCAAATGGACAAGTGCAATCTTTCTTGGGAGACCCAAAGAGGCTAAGGTGCCAGTTCCTCCATGAAGTTGTCCTTGAACAGTCCAGAGAGCTGCAGACATCCTGGAAAAACTATAAGTCCAACAGGAAAGTGAAAATGAGGCCCAGACCAGTGGATTATTGTCCCAATGATGTTCCAGTACAAACACCACTCTTGCTGTGAGGCTGGCCTCAAAACTCCTGGGCTCAAGTGACCTTGTGCCAGCCTCCCACACAGCTGGGGCAATAAGCACTTCACCACATCTGGCTGCACTTTAGGCAGTTTTCCATGTGTGACTCAGTGGCATTACGTATAGTCACATTGCTGTGCACCCGGCCCCATCATACATCGCTAGGACAGTTTTCTCTTCCCAAACTGTAACTATCTGCCAAACATTAACTTCCAGTCTTTGAACTCGACCACTCTGGGTATCCTATGAATGTGTAATTATGCAGAATTTGACCCTTATTTCTGCTTTATTTAATAGCTAATATTTAATAAAAAAACTGCCTCATTCCCTCACCATGTTTCCAGGGTTTGCCTGTGTGGTTGTGTGTTTAAGAGTCCCTTTCCTCTTCATACTGAATCATTTCACTATGTATGGGCATGCCACACTGTCTGTCCATAGACCTGTTGATTCAGACTTGAGTTACCTCCTGCCATGCTTTCAATATTGTGAGTGATGCTGCCCTGCTACAAACATCAATGGGTGAGCATCTGCTCAAGTCCCACCTCTCAGTTCTTTGGGACACATACTTACAAGTCAAATAAAACTAAAATGTTCCAGCAAAATTCCTTTCTTTCTTTTCTTTTTTGGTTTTTCAAGACAAGATTTCTTTGTGTAGCCCTGGTTGGTCCTGGAACTCACTCTGTAGACCAGGCTGGCCTAGAACCCATAGAGATCCACCTGCCTCTGCCTCCTGAGGGCTGGGATTAAAGGCATGTGCCATCACAGCCTAATCACAATTTTTTTCTGTTATGTCAGTCACAGCCAGAAAAAACAAAACCATGCAATCTGCTATACATGTGAAAACAAAGGTTGATCTAGTTGCTTCTCCATCCATGACAACAACCTTCTTCATCTTCTTCTTCCTCTTCCCCTTCTTTTCTTCTTCTTCTTCTTCTTCTTCTTCTTCTTCTTCTTCTTCTTCTTCTTCTTCTTCTTCTCCTCCTCCTCCTCCTCCTCCTCCTCTCCTCCTCCTCCTCCTCCTCCTCCTCCTCCTTCTCCTCCTTCTTCCTCTTTCTCCTACTCCTCTTCCTTTTCTGGTTTTTCGAGACAGGGTTCCTCTGTGTAGTCCTGTCTCTCCTGGAACTAGTTCTGTAGACCAGGCTGGCCTCTAACTCACAGAGATCCACTTGCCTCTGCCTCTCAAGTGCTGGGATCCTAGGTGTGTATCACAATCATCTGGCCCATGACATCTTTTTAATGAATAGCCATAACCAAGAAATAATGAAAATTTAAGATGCCAAGAATGGTGGGACACACCAGTAATTCCAGTACTTGCAGGTAGGGGTAAGGGATCAGAAGTTCGAAATCATCCTGAGCTACATGATGAGTTCAAGGTCAGCCCATGCTTCGTGAAACTCTGTCTCAAAGTAACCTCCACCCCTTGTTTTCCTCCTCCCCCAAACAAGATGTGAATGGGGAGATGGTTAGGTTGGTAAAGTCCTCCCAGTATGAGTGTGAGGACCTGAGATGGATTGCCAGTACTCACAGTGTCCTACTTTACTTCTCTGTCACAAAAAGCAACTTGGGGAGAAATGGATTTGTTTGGCTTACAGGTTACAACCCATTATCAGGGGAAGCCAAGCAGGAATCTGAAGGCAGGAACTGAAGCAGAGACCATGGGGAACACTGCTTACTGGCTTGTTCCTCATAGCTTGGTCAGTTTGCTTTCTTGTATACATCAGGACCATCTGCCCAGGGGTAGGACCACCTGCAGTGGGCTGGGCCCTCCCACATCAATCATCAACATTAAAATGCACCAGACATGTCCACTACCAGTCTGATGGAGGTAACTCCTCAAGTGAAGTTCCTTCTTCCCAGGTGACTCAGTTTGTGTCAGGTTGACAAAAACTAACCAGCATGAACAATGTCCTAGCTGCAGAGCTGACATGCATCCTTCACCAAGAGGCCAGTGAGAGACCCTGATTCAAAAAAATAAGTTGGAGAATGGTTGAGAAAGACAATTAAATCTTGAGTTCTGGTTTTCATACATATGACCACACATGTGCACAACTAAACATGTGCATAAGCACTTGAATGCACACATGCATGAACACATACATACCCCCAACAAAAATGATCACGAGAATAGCTCAGTGCAAAGCAACATAGGCATCTGTGCTAGTCAGCTTTGCACTGCTACAACAAAATCGCGGAGGCAATTAACTTAAAGAGAAAGCTTAGTTAGTGCTCAGTTTAAAGATTCAAAATCCAATATCAGGTAGTCCATTGACTGTGCCTACAATGAGGGCAGTGGGTGGGAATCAGAGTGAATGCTCGCATCTCAAGCCAGAGAGCAGAGAGTATCTGGGTTGCCATGGTCTACGTGAAGGCATACTCAAATGACCTCATTTCCTTCCACCAAGCCGACCCCACCTTCCAAAAGTGGGGCCCTAGGGACTAGCCCTGACTCATGGACCTTCCCAAAGCGAACCACAGCAGTTTCTCTGTCTGGCTGTTTCTTCTTGAACCTGTAGATTGTGCCTTCACTATCTGTTTAAGAACATGAGCCCTGGGGGCTGGAGAAATGGTCTGGAGGTGAAGAGCACTCGGGGCTCTTCCAGAGGACCCATTTCAGGTGGCTCACAACCACCTGTAACTCTAGCTCCAAGGGATCCAACACCCTCTTCTGGGTTCCTCAGGCAACTGTGAACACATGGTACACACACACACACACACACACACACACACACACACACGAAAGAGAGAGAGAAACAGAAAAATAAAAATGGTGAATATAAATCTTTAACGAGTTCTTAGATTTATTTTATGCTTATGAGTATCCTGCCTGCATGTAAGTCTGTGCACCGTGCTCATGCCTCTTCTGGCCCATGGAGACCAGAAAAGGAGGTTAGATGCCCAGGAACTAAAGTTACAGATGGTGGTGTGTGGAGATAGTTTGTTTGTCATCTAACAAATAAAGCTCGCCTAAAGATCAGACTGTGGAGCTAAGCCACTAACTAGTTAGCCATAGACGCCAGGCAGTGGTGGCACACACCTTTAATCCCAGTATTTGGGATCTCATGCCTTTAATCCCATCACTAGGGAGGTGGAGACAGGAAGTGATATGGCTGGGTGGAGAGAGGAATATAAGATGGGAGGGGACAGGAGCTCAGGCACCTTTTGACGGAGAATTTGTAGAGATAAGAACTAGTGGCTGGCTGCTCTGCTTCTCTGACTCTGGAGTTTTTATTAATTTATTAGGATTCATGCTACAGTTGTGAGCCACCATGTGGATCTTGGAAACGGAATTTGGGTTCTCTGGAAGAGCTGCCTGGCTTTTAACTGTGGAGCCATCTCTCCAGCTCCATAAAAAATAAAACTTTTTATATAAGAACATGAGCTCTGACTTGAAAATACAATATGTATAAACAAATCTTTATGCAATATTAACCTTTAATATTTTTAAATGACAACCTAACCATGCGCTGGAATCTGGGCTTATAGTCTCCTCTACATAGAAAGCATTGTAATAATAAGCTGACTGCAGAGCCACAGTATGCGCCCAGTTGTCACATGTCACCAGACACAAGCCTCCTCATCCCTCCGGGGATCATCTCCCCAAGTACAGTTTGTGATCATAGTTTTCCTGATTAAATGTGATTATTTTGATCTGCTACTGAGCTACAAAGACACACCTATCAGTGCTGAATAGAACAAAGATTGATAACTGGGGATACTACCCTCAATTTACAGATGAAGATGGGGGCAAAAAGAAGCAGAGACAACCAGGAACAGCCGAGGTTCCCACCCTCCTTCTCACATCAATAGTCTGATGTCTCGCTTGTGCTCACAGACCCATCCCCCGACTCCTCAGGGCTGGGAGACAGACCCAGCATCCTGCCCTCGTGACTCCCCCACCCACTGCAGTCTCCAAGGGTTCCCTTTCTTCTGTTGCAAGCCCCCTGCTGCTGGCCAGGTCCTGGGTCAACCCCCTCTTTAGGTATGGTGGTGGTCCTCTTTGTGGAGGGCATCTGGCCTGGGTCCAGCGTCCCCAGGTTCTCAGCCTTAGTTGCTGATCTGGAAGTGAGTGGAAACAGGTCACATCACTTAGTATTTTTTTTCCTAAATAATAGTTTTTCTCTTAAATTTTTAGGCTAGCACACAAGGTGATGGATTTTGTTATGATTTGTTAATACCCACACAGCAGTCTCCTTTGCTCTTATTCCCTCCCTCCCACACACTGTCTCCACCCTTCTGCCCCACTCTTGCTGGTTCCACTTTTCATGAATTCTATGATCCTCTTTCCCTCTTTTGTCCCCTTATACCACATACACGCTTGACTCTGAACCCCACATACTGTAGGAAACACAGTGTTTGCCTTTCTGAGTCTGTTTTTTTTTTTTCATTTAACACAGCACTCTCTCCAGTTTGATCTATTTTCCTGCAAGTGCCAAGATTTCATTTTTTAAAAACCACTGAAAAACTCCATTGTATCTATATACCACACTTTCTTCTGAGTGACTGTCCATTCGTGTGCTGATGGACATTTAGGATGGTTGCATTTCCTGGTCATTATGAATAGGTACAGCAGTGAACATGAATGCACAAGTATCTCTGTGGTGTGACTTAGAACTCGTGGTGTATGGACCCCCAAAATGGAATAGCTGGGTCATATGACAATTCCGTTTTTAGGTGTGTGTGTGTGTGTGTGTGTTTTAAATATTTATTTTATGTGAATGTGTGAGTGTCCATGTGTACATATGTGCGCCATGTGTGTACCTGGTGCCCAAAGAGGCCAGAAGAGGCTGCCAGATTCTGAAGAAGTGGAGTTACAGGCAGTTGTGAGCCAACATATGCATGCTGGAAACTGAGCCTAGATCCTCTAGAAGACCAGCAAGTGCTCCTAAGTATTGAGCAATCTCCTCAGCCTCTATTTTTATTTTATTTATTTATTTATTTTTTTTTGAGAAGTCTCCACACTGGCTTCCATAAAGGCTGCACCAGTTTACAAGCCCAGCAGCACTGTATAAGGGTCCCCTTTCCCTCCATTCTCACCGCCATTTGTTATTACTTTGTTCTTTGAGACAGAGGCTCAGGTAATCCAAGCTGCTTTGAACTTCTGATTCTCCTGCCTCCACCTCTCCAGTGCCGGGATTACAGGCACGTACTACCAACCAGGTTTATCTGAATCAACCCAAAGCTTCATGCATGCTAGGTAAGTCCTCCTTCATGCATGCTAGGTAAGTCCTCCTTCATGCATGCTAGGTAAGTCCTCTACCAAATGAGCTACAAACCCCACGCCACTGTTGTTCTCTTGTTCATTTTTAAGTTTTAGTTTGTGTGTTTACATGGTATGTGTGTGCACACATGTACACATGTGTGGCGGTCAAAGGACAACTTGGTCCTCTATTTCCACCTTATGCATCCCAGGGGTCAAACCCAGTTGTTACGTCTCCTGGTACCTCCTGGCAGCTACCTTTACCTGCTGAACAATAATCTTCTTTTGAAGATTGGTTTTTATTTGTGCATATGAGCATTTCACCTGCATGTATGTGTACCACATGCATGCCTGGTGCCTGTAGAGGCCAGAAGAGGGCATCATATGCCTGGAAATGGAGTTAAGATGGTTGTGAACCATAATGTGGGTGTTGGAAACAACCTGGGTCCTCTGCAAGAACAGCAAGTGCTCTTAACTACCAAGCCATTTCTCCAACCCCATCAGCCCTGTTTCCTTGGTAACAGCCATTCTGACTCGGGGTTCTGGTGGGGATATACTCTCAAAGGAGGTTTAATTGGATTTTCTTTGGTGGATAAGAATATTGAACTTTTTTTTTCAAAGATTTATTAGCTTTTGGATTTCTTGGTTTTTTTTTTTTTTTTTTTGTTTGTTGTTTGTCTTTCTCCCTTCCTTCCTTCCTTCCTTCCTTCCTTCCTTCCTTCCTTCCTTCCTTCCTTCGTTTTTTTTTTTTGTGGTTTGTTAAAGACAGGGTTTCCCTGTGTAGCCCTGGCTGTCCTGGAACTCCCTCTGTGGACCAGGCTGGCCTCAAACTCACAGGGATTGACCTGCCTCTGCTTCCTGAGTGCTGGGATTAAAGGCATGTGCCAACACACACCAGCTGGACTTCTTCTTTTTTTATATTTGAGACAGGGTTTCTCTGTAGCTTTGGAGCCTGTCCTGGACTAGCTCTGTAGACCAGGCTGGCCTCGAACTCACAGGGATTGGCTTGCCTCTGCCTCCCGAGTGCTGGGATTACAGGCGTGAGCCACCACCGCCCGGCTGGACTTCTTCTTTTGAGAATCAACTATTCAGTTAGTTTATTACTTGGATGATTTTATGTCTGAATTTTGCAGTTCTTTATACATTCTGCATATTAATCACCTCTCTGATGTAGATGTGGAGTTTGCAAAGATTTCTCTCCCATTCTGTAGGCTGTCTTTTTCACTGTGGTGATTGTCACCTTTGTTGTGCAGAATGGTTTTGATTTTCTGGAATCTCAATTCTCAATTCTGGAGACTGTTTTCTCTGCTACTGGAGAGCTTTGCAGAGAGTCCTTGCCTGCATCCCTGTCTTGAGTGTCTCCCCTCAGTTTTCCTCTAGCAATTACATTAAGATCTTTAATATATTTTGAACTGTTTTTTGTGCAGAGTGGGAGATTTGCATCTAGTTTCATTTTTCTACAGGTAGCTGCTACTCCATTTCCCCAACACCATTTGTTGTAGAGACTGTCTTTTTCCCAATGTATGGATTTGGGGCAGGTTCTGTTTTTGTCTGAGACAGGGTCTCTCTAGTACTGGCTCTCCTGAACTCACTTTGTAGATCAGGCTGTCCCTGAACTCACAGAGATCTGCCTGCCTCTGGGTGCCACCATCCCAATTCCAATGCATGCTTTTGACAGCTTTGTCATATTTAGGTGGCTCCAGCTGTGTGGGTTTGTTTCTGGGTATTCTATTTGTTCCATCAACCTACATGTGGTATTTGTGCCATACCATGCTGTTTTTGTTACTTTGGCTCTACTATGATTTGAGACAGGGTATGTGGATACCTCCAGCACTTGGGTCCTCTGTGTTTCCATATGAGTTTTAGGATGTCCCCCAGCTCTGTGAGGACTGTCGCTGGAACTATGGTAGGGATTGTGACTGTGTAGATGACTTTTGATTTGCTATGAGCAGGGGAGGACTTTCCATTCTCCAGTGTCTCCACTAGAAGTCCTTTCTCCTGGGTAAGGTTAATTCCTAGACACTTCATTTGTTTTTAACGATATTGTGAGTGGGAGTTCCCTGATTTCTTTCTTGACCAGTGCACTATTGGTATCTATAAGGATGATGATTCTGTGTGCTGATTTTGTAATCTACTAAGTGTGCACTGGAGCTATTGCTTTCTTTTTCTTTTTTGTTCTCTTTTTTCTTTCTCTTCTTTCTTCCTCTTTCTCTTCTTTCTTTTTCTCTTTCTCCCTCTTCCTTTTCCTTCCTTCCTCCCTTCCTTCCTTCCTTCCTTCCTCCCTCCCTCCCTCCCTCCCTCCCTCCCTCCCTCCCTTCCTTCCTTCCTTCCTTCCCTCTTTTCTTTTGGTTTTTTGAGACAGGGTTTCTCTGTGTAACAGTCATGACTGTCCTGGAACTCTTTTTGTAGACCAGGCTGGCCTCAAACTCACAGAGATCCATCTTCCTCTGCCTCCTGAGTGCTGGGATTAAAGGCATGCACCACCACTGTCCAGCTAAGGGTTTCTTTCCTTTTTTTCTTTTTTTTTTTCAGCTAAGGGTTTCTTAAGCAACTTTTATATATGAGAGCATATCTTTGAGAGCTGGAGAGATAGATGCTCAGCAGTTAAGAGTACTGGGTTCTCTGTCATGAGCATGGTAGCTCATGGCAATCTGGATCTCTAGTTCCAGGGGACCTGACCTTCTTCTGGGGCAGTGCATACATGTGGTACACATACATGCAGGAAAAGTACCCCCACACAAAATAGATATGTTTTTTTTTTTTTTTTTTTTTTAAAAACCATGTCTTCAAACAGGGATACTTTGACTCTTTTTTTTTCTATTTATATCCATTTTACTTCTTTTTCTTGTTTATAGCTAAGATTTCAAGTACAAAATTGAATAAGAGTAGACAAAATGTCCACTCTTATCTCATTTCTAGTTGTAGAAGAAATGCTTTCAGTTTCTTCTCATTTAGTATAGTGTTGGCTATGGGTTTGCATATAAAGCCTTTACTATGTTGAGGTATGTTCCTTCTCTTTAGAGTTTCTTCAGGGATTTTACCATGAAGGGATGTTGAACTTGGTCAAAGGCCTTTTCTACATCTGTGAGATGATCATGTGATTTCTGTCACCTACATACCTGTTGTATTACATGTTTTGATTCATATTGAATCAACCCTACATTCCTAGGTTGAAAACAACTTGGTCATGGTGTGTGATCTTAATGTGTTCTTAAATTCTATTCTCAAATATTTTATTGGGGATTTTTGCTTCTATGTTTGTCAGGAAAAGACATCTCTGAATTTAAGATTATCTTTTTTTTTTTTAAAGATTACTTTTGTTCATTTGTTTATGAGGCAGGGTCTCACTATATAGCCCTGACTGTCCTGAAATTCACTATGTAGACCAGGCTCAAGATTTTATTTATTTATTTATTTATTTATTTATTTATTTATTTATTTATTTATTTAGTGTGTGTGTGTGTGTGTGCGTGCATGCATGCGCAGTACCCTCAGAGGCCAAAAGAGAGCACTGGATCCACTGGAGCTGGTTGTGAGCTGCCAGACATGGGTGCTGGGAACCAAATTCAGGTCCTCTGCAAGAGCAGTACATACTCTCATCTGCTGAGCTGTCTGTCTAGCCCCATTGCTGAGCAGTTTTGATGTATCATTATTAATTATAGCAACACATTGTACAACAATTTTTTCTAATGACCTGTTTTTGAAGAGACCAGGTCCTTTGTCCTTGAGTGCATGTTGTACTGGTGACAGGTGTGAGAAGTCGCTGGGGTAAGGTTCAGGCTCCATTTTGGCTGCTACCAAGGTGGTGTCATCTGCCTGGTACACTGATCACCCCAAGATCATGTTGGCTCTTACCATGGAGACAGGGAGAGAGTCTGGCTCATGATTCTAATAGTTTCTTTCTTTGTTTCTTGATGAAGCAGTACTGTGGAGAAGGACATCCCTTAGTAATACAAGACAAGTTAGGGTCTCTGCTTGTTAGTTCCTGGCTGGCTCCACATACCAGATTTCCAATATCAAGCTGCTTCCTGAGCCTCCTCAATGCTTCCCAGCTATGAATAGAGTGTTTGGAGATCAGGGGTAGGGCAGATGAGGGAACCAGAGGGAAAGACTGCCCCACCTCCAGAGAGAAGCACAGGGCAAGACAGCAGCAGCTCAGGAAGAGTTGGGTCTGTGGTATGTGAAGAATCTTGCCTTTGGGAGGGAATGGGAGGAGAAGAGGGAGGGGAAACTGCAGTCCAGATGTAAAAGAAATGAATTAATTAAATTAATAATAATAAAAAAGAACCTTGCCTTTGTCTCCCAAATCAAAAGCACATTTCAAAGCGAGAATTTTATACTATTATTCAGGCTTAAAAAGAAGGAATTCTGGCAGATATCATAGTGCATACTTGTGATTATAGCATTTCACAAGCTGAGGCAGAAGAATTGTGAATTTGAAATCAACCTGGAATACAGAGTGAGACCATCTCTCAAAAAATAATAAAAGAAAAGAAAAGGGAAGGATCTGGGTGTGGTGGTGACCCACACCTTTAATCCCAGCACTGGGAGATAGAGGCAGACGGATCTCTGAGTCAGAGGCCAGCCTGGTCTACAGAGCAAATTCTAGGACAGCCAGGGCTACACAGAGAAACCCTGTCACCAAAACACAAAGAAAAAAAGAGAATTCTTCCTCAAGACCAGGGTGGTGCAAACCTCCATTTCCCCAAAAGTGACTATCCCTAGAGACACTGCCCAAGGCCCTGGGCAGTAGCACCCTCTCCCCTCATCCGCTCCCCTCTTGTTTTACTTTATTGATACATGATGTCCATACTGATAGGGGTTCCCCAGAGCTTGTCTCCCCTGCCTCCCTGTACAATGAGGCTTCAATGATCAACCCTTGACTCTAAGATTATTGTCCAGAGAGATGTGCAACTGTAGCCCAGGGGTTTCTGAGAGCTGCTCAGAGATCCTGTCCCGCCTCTTGTGTGAGGGCCTTATAAAGATGGAAGGCTGTTGGTTGCCGCCCTGGTAACACAGTGTTTTCAGCTGGGTCTCACTATGTATCCCAGAGTGGCCTCAAACTCCTCCTGCCTTGGCGTCCTGAGGGGCTGTGATTACAGCTGTGACCCACCATGTCCAGCTTGGTGAGATATTTGTAGGTCCCTGTAATTGCATCAACAAACACCTATTGCCAACCTGCTATAGATGAGACGCTCTGAGAAAAGTGGGGAATTGGCGTCCCGATGTGTAAAATCAAAGGGGCGTGTATGTGTTCAAGATGTGGAAGAAGAAATGAATCTTGAAGGGAGATGAAGACACCTGGTCATCAGCAGGACACAAGTCCTCCTGAGCACTGAGATCATGTCATTGACCCTAAAAAGAAATTCATTTTCAGAAATTATTTTAAAAAACTCGGGCCTTTCCAGCAGTCTTGAAGCATAAATCACGCCTTTCATGAAGACCAATAAAACACTCAGCCTGTAAGAGGAGATGAAATCAAGACAGGTTCCATCTGCAGCACAGCCCTGAGATGGGCCAGAGCAGGGTCCTTGTACCCAGAGAAGAGATTCTCAAAGCAGATGCCCACCCAGCTGTCCCTCCTCTACCCACTGGGTAGGTGGCATGGGTCTCTGTTTGTCTTTCCAGTAGTATACCTTCTGCTGGAGCAGGTCCCCTCACTCTGACGGACACTGCAGGCAGTTTGTTCACAGCCAGCCTGCAACAACTCACTTATTCACAGGAGCAGCCTCACTTGAGAGTCTTTCATGTTCTGGTCAAGCCAGCATGAATGACCATGTGCTGGCTGTGGTTTCACACAATCCACGCCCTGTGTTACAGTTCCCAGAACAGCAGCCTGATATACCTGATGAGGCCCATATGGTCATGAGCTACCATGTGGATGTTAGGAATTGAACCTGAGTCCTCTAGAAGAGCAACCAGTGCTTTTAACTGCTGAACCATCTCTTCAGCTCCCAAAGATATAGTCTTATATATAAAAGTTGCTTAAGAAACCCTTAGCTGGGCCTAGAGAGATGGCTCAGGGGTTAAGAGCACTGACTCTTCTTCCAGAGGACCTGAGTTCAATTCCCAGCACCCACATGGCAGCTCACACCTGTCTGTAACTCCAGTTTCAGGGGACCCCGACACCCATGGCAAAACCACAAATGCACACACACAAAAAGAAACCCTTAGCTGGACAGTGATGGTGCATGCCTTTAATCCCAGCACTCGGGAGGCAGAGGCACATGGATCTCTGTGAGTATGAGGCCATCCTGGTCGACAAAAAGAGTTCCAGGACAACCAGTGCTATTACACAGAGAAATCCTGTGTCAAAAAACCAAAACCAACCAAACAAGAAACCTTAGCTCCAGTGCACACTTAGTAGATTACAAAATCAGCACACAGTATCATCAGCCTTATAGATATCAATAGTGCACTGGTCAAGAAAGAAATCAGGGAACTCCCATTCACAATATCGTTAAAAACAAATGAAGTGTCTAGGAATTAACCTTACCCAGGAGAAAGGACTTCTAGTGGAGACACTGGAGAATGAAAAATCCTCCCCTGCTCTTAGCAAATCAAAAGTCATCTACACAGTCACAATCCCTACCATAGTTCCAGCGACAGTCCTCACAGAGCTGGGGGACATCCTAAAACTCATATGAAAACACAGAGAACCCAAGTGCTGGAGGTATACAGCTGGAGGTATACAGCTGGAGGTATCTACATACCCTGTCTCAAATCACAGTAGAGCCAAAGTAACAAAAACAGCATGGTATGGCACAAATACCACATGTAGGCTGATGGAACAAATAGAATACCCAGAAACAAACCCACACAGCTGGAGCCACCTAAATATGACAACGCTGTCAAAAGCATGCATTGGAATTGGGATGGTGGCACCCAGAGGCAGGCAGATCTCTGTGAGTTCAGGGACAGCCTGATCTACAAAGTGAGTTCAGGAGAGCCAGTACTAGAGAGACCCTGTCTCAGACAAAAACAGAACCTGCCCCAAATCCATACATTGGGAAAAAGACAGTCTCTACAACAAATGGTGTTGGGGAAATGGAGTAGCAGCTACCTGTAGAAAAATGAAACTAGATGCAAATCTCCCACTCTGCACAAAAAACAGTTCAAAATACATTAAAGATCTTAATGTAATTGCTAGAGGAAAACTGAGGGGAGACACTCAAGACAGGGATGCAGGCAAGGACTCTCTGCAAAGCTCTCCAGTAGCAGAGAAAACAGTCTCCAGAATTGAGAATTGAGATTCCAGAAAATCAAAACCATTCTGCACAGCAAAGGAGACAACCACCATAGTGAAAAGACAACCTATAGAATGGGAGAGAAATCTTTGCAAACTCCACATCTACATCAGAGAGGGGATTAATGTGCAGAATGTATAAAGAACTGCAAAATTCAGACATAAAATCTTCCAAGTAATAAACTAACTGAATAGACGGCTCTCAGAAGAAATCCAGCTGGTGTGTGTTGGCACATGCCTTTAATCGCAGCACTCAGGAAGCAGAGGCAGGCCAATCCCTGTGAGTTTGAGGCCAGCCTGGTCCACAGAGCGAGTTCCAGGACAGCCAGGGCTACACAGGGGAAACCCTGTCTCAAACAAACAAACAAACAAACAAACAAACAAACAAACAACACGAGGAGGAGGAGGAGGAGGAGGAGGAGGAGGAGGAGGAAGAGAAATCCAAAAGCTCATAAATATTTGAAAAAAATGTTCACTATCCTTATCCACCAAAGAAATTCCAATTAAACCTCCTTTGAGAGTATATCCCCACCAGAACCCCGAGTCAGAATGGCTGTTACCAAGGAAACAGGGCTGATGGGGTTGGAGAAATGGTCGTTAAGAGCACTTGCTGTTCTTACAGAGGACCCAGGTTGTTTCCAACACCCACATTATGGTTCACAACCATCTTAACTCCATTTCCAGGCATATGATGCCCTCTTCTGGCCTCCACAGGCACCAGGCATGCATGTGGTACACATACATACATACATACATACATACATACATACATACATGCAGGAGCAATGCTCATATGCACAAATAAAAACCAATCTTCAAAAGAAAGAAAAACAGGGCTGGTGAGGTGGTTCAGCAGGTAAAGGTAGCTGCTAGGAGGTACCAGGAGGCGTAACAATCTGGGTTTGACCCATAAGGTGGAAAGAGAGGACCAATTCCTACAAGTTGTCCTTTGAACCCCACACATGTTTACATGTGTGCATATACATACCATGTAAACACACAAACTAAAATTTAAAAATAAATAATTAAACAATGGGGGGAGGTTCATAGCTCTCAGGAGCTAAGGCTGAGGTGTCCCAGTTTTTCCCTCCTCAGGGTCAGGGAGAATGTTTGCTTGACTGGTCTCCACTTTAGAGGCCCCTCCCAGCCATCAGACCACTCCTTCCGCTGCCTCATGGGTATGCACGATAAGTGTGTGTTTCATTTAAAACATCTTAGAGGCAGTGCTTTAGTCTGATTTCTGTTGCTGTGATAAAAACCATCTGTTCGCCGGGTGGTGGTGGTGGTGGCGGCGGCGGCGGCGGCGGCGGCGGCGGCGGCGGCGCACACCTTTAATCCCAGCACTCGGGAGGCAGAGCCAGGCGGATCTCTGTGAGTTCGAGGCCAGCCTGGACTACCAAGTGAGTTCCAGGAAAGGCGCAAAGCTACACAGAGAAACCCTGTCTCGAAAATCCAAAACAAAAAACAAAACAAACAAACAAACAAACAAAAAACATCTCTTCAAAAGCAACTTAGGTGAGTGTCTTGGTCAGCTTCTACTGCTGTGCTAAACACCATGACCAACAGCAACTTGGAGAGGAAAGGGTTTATTTCAGCTCACAGTTGTAGTCCATCATGAAGGGAAGTCAGGTCAGGAAAACCTCGAAGGAAGAACTGAAGCCTAGCTCATGGGGGAGTCTGTTCTTTCTTTCTTTCTTTCTTTCTTTCCTTCTTCCTTCCTTCTTCCTTCCTTCCTTCCTTCCTTCCTTCCTTCTTCCTTCCTTCCTTCCTTCCTTCCTTCCTTCCTTCCTTCCTTCCTTCCTTCCTTCCTTCCTTCCTTTCTTTCTTTCTTTCTTTCTTTCTTTCTTTCTTTCTTTCTTCTTTCTTTTTCTCTTTCTTTCTTTCTTTCTTTCTTTCTTTCTTTCTTTCTTTCTTTCTTTCTTTCTTTCTTTTCTTCCTTCCTTCCTTCCTTCCTTCTCTTCCTTCCTTCCTTTCTCTCTCTCTCTCTCTCTCTCTCTCTCTCTCTCTCTCTCTCTCTCTCTCTCTTTTGTTTTTCGAGGCAGAGTTACTTGTGTAGTTTTGGTGCCTGTCCCGAATCTTGCTCTGTAGCCCAGGCTGGCCTCGAACTCAGAGATCCTCCTGGCTCTGCCTCCTGAGTGCTGGGATTAAAGGCATGCGCCAGTGCCGCCGGGCTCAGACAAATTTCTTATGTCATCCAGGATCACCTGAATTAATCAAGACAGTGCCCCCACAGACTTGCCTACAAGCCAGTCTGATGGAGGCGTTTTCTTAATTGAGGTTTCCTCTTCCCAAATGACTGTCTTGTGTTGAGTTGACAGAAACCAACCAGGACAATTGGCCACTTGTCAACTTGACAAACCAACACACTACTGTTAAAACATAGCCTTTCTTTTCCTGTTTATCGCTAAGACCTCTTGTTAATATTAATATCACTATGTAAAATACGAGTAACTTTAAAAGTTCCACAGTCTTTAAAAAAAAATCTCAGCCGGGCGGTGGTGGCGCACGCCTTTAATCCCAGCACTCGGGAGGCAGAGGCAGGCGGATCTCTGTGAGTTCGAGGCCAGCCTGGGCTACCAAGTGAGTTCCAGGAAAGGTGCAAAGCTACACAGAGAAACCCTGTCTCAAAAAAAAAATCTCAATACTTAAAATTCAAAGTCTCTCTAAAATATTCAAAGTCTTTTAATTGTGGGTTTCTGTAAAATTAAAAAAAAAAAAAACCGTTACTTCTTACTCTGAGAGTGAAGAACAAGGGCACAATCACAATAAAATAAAAGCAAGATCCACATCTAGAAGTGTAAATAGCTCATGCTCTGATGATGTGGACTCTTAGTCTCCTCAGTTCCAAACGGCTTGGCAACCCCACTCCTGACTCTGCCCTCCACAGCACGCACACAGCTCATCTCTTGGGCTGAGGGTGGTTCCACGCCACACTTCTTGGTGCTCATCCACAGTACCGGCGTCTCCGTGATGCTGGGGCCTCCGCTGCTACTGGGCTGCTCCTTCACCAGTAGTCTAGTTTGGGCTACCTTCAGGGACCCTGACCCCGCCACATGGTGCCAAGATTCAGCTGTTCTCCACGACCTCTTCAAAACCAGTACCCCTTGGGAATCTCTTACACATTACCAAGTTCAGCTTCAGCCTGAGGTGCAGCCTTGGCCACCCTGGACCACAGCTTCCATGTGCTGACCTTGAGGAAGTACTCCCAGGAGACCTCAGTGATGCTGGTCTCTTCTTCATCACTAGTTTCTCAGCCCTCCCTAACCAGTATCCATTGTCCCAGTAAAGCTTCAGTGGTACTGGTCTCTTGTTAATCACAGCTGATTCTTAGCCCCAGCTGACCAGAACCATAGATGCCTAATTCAATATGTCACACAAATGTCCCTGATAGAGTACTTTCCTTTGAAACTTCACAAGCCAGGCCTCCAGAGTCTGCATCTCTTTCAGTATTCTTATCTCCCAAGCTTCCACAACAGACCATTAAGCTATAAGTACTTGATGGGTTTCCCAGCACAAAATTCAAAGTCCTTCTACAATCTTCCCCAAAACAACATCGTCAGGTCTGTCACAGCAATATCTTAAGAACCTGGTACCAATTTCTGTCTTAGTTTGGGTTTCTATAACTGTGAAAAACACTTAAGAGCAACTTGGGGAGAAAACGGTTTATTTGACTTACATGTTCTGTATGACAGTCCATTGAGGGAAGCCAAGACAGGAACTCAAGGCAGGAACCTGGAGGCAGGAGCTAGGCAGGAGGCATGGAGGAGTGCTGCTTACAGCTTCCTCCTCTTGGTTTCCTGTTTTCTTTCTTTCTTTTTTTTTTTTTTTTTTGGTTTTTTCGAGACAGGGTTTCTCTGTGTAGCTTTGCGCCTTTCCTGGAGCTCACTTGGTAGCCCAGGCTGGCCTCGAACTCACAGAGATCCGCCTGGCTCTGCCTCCCGAGTGCTGGGATTAAAGGCGTGCGCCACCACCGCCCGGCTCCTGTTTTCTTTCTTATACCCCCCAGTACCACACGCATAGGGATGGCACCACTCAGAGTGGATTCGGCCCTCCCACATCAATCATTAGTCAAGAAAATGCCTACCTACTTGCCTTCAGGCGATCTGCTGGAGTCCATTTCCTGAACAAGGCTCCTCTGCCCAGATGTGTCTATATTTGTTTCAAGTTGACAAAGCCTGACCAGCATAAGGAGGAATGGTTTATTTTAGCTTTCAGCTCTGGGCCACAGTCTGTCACTGAGGAAAGTCGAGGCAGGAACCTAGAGGCATGCATGATGGCTATCCCCCACTGCATCACCTTTGATCAAGGAACTCACTTCATAGCTAAAGAAACACAACAGGATTCACGGAGGACACTGCTTGCTGGCCCACAGGCAGGCTTATACTCCTTTATAGTTCAGAACCACCCCTCTGGGACCACCCATAAGGTGTGGCCTTGGAGGAGGCATGTCATTGGGGGTGGACTTTAAAACCCACAGTGACACGCCACCTCCAAAGCCATACCACCTAATGCTAAACAGTCCCACCAACTAGGGACCAAACACAAACATATGAGCCTACGGGGGCCATTCTCATTCAAACCACCACACACAGGTACGGAGTATGGAGCACAATATGAAACAAGAGAATGACACAAATGGGCACCTGCTGGCACCACAGAACTAAGACACACTACTAGCACAAAAGGGTATTACAGACCAATACACACTGTGACCTAATTGGTGTAAATTCTTTTTTTAAAATTTTTTAATTTTATGTGTATCAGTATTTGCCTGTGTCTGTATATGTATCACATGTGTGTCTGTGCCCAAGGAGGCCAGAAGAGGGCATCAGATCGCCTGGAACTGGGGAATTACAGATGACGGTGAGCCACCCAGTGGGTGCTGGGAATCAAACCTGGGTCCTCTGCAAGAGCAGCCAGTGCTCTTAACTGCCCAGCCATCTCTCCAGCCCCTTGTTATTTATTATTACTGTATGCACGTGGTGAGAGAGGCATGTGTGGAGGTCAGAGACCAGCCTTGTGGAGTCAGTTCTTTCCTTCTGCTCAGTGAATACAGGCACTTGCTGCCAAGCCTAATGACATGTCTGATCCCCAGGACCCACATGGTGGTGGAAGGAGAGAACTGATCCTCTATAACAGCTGTCCTGTAGGCTGGGCAGTCGTGGCGCACACCTTTAATTCCAGCACTTGGCAGGCAGAGGCAGGAGAATCTCTGTGAGTTTGAGACCAGCCTGATCTACAGAGGGAGTGCCAGGGCTACACAAAAAAACCTGTCTTTAAAAAAAACAAAGGTAGGTTGTCCTCCTACCTTCACGATGTCATGGCATACACACACACACACACACACACACACACACACACACACACACACACTTGAAAAAGAAGGGGGGGGAGGAGAAGGCCTGGAGTACCTCTGTCCGTCTGCCTCCTGACTGTGGATGCAGTGTGACCAACCCCTGCTGCCATGGTTTCCCCCACCTTCTTGGACTGTATTCTCAAATTGTGAGTCAAAATGAACCTTGCCTTCCTCCTTAGGTTCCTTCCCATCAGGCATTCAGTCATAGCAAGGGAAGCAGCTAATATAGAGAGTTATGAGGGAAGGCTAGTAATGCAGAGGGAAGACTCAACAGCTCCCCTGGGAGACATGGCAAATGGAGGCCTAAGACCCCACCCCCACCCCATGCACATCCTTGATTCAGAGAAGACTCAGAGCCGTCCCAGCAGGCTGGTCTCCCTACAGTTCCCTTTCCCTCCTGCTGACTTCTTTGACCCCTTCCCTCTCCCTAGGACACCCAACTTACATCTACACAGCACATACATGCCACACTCACCTACACTGCCAAGTCCTCAGCTCCCCTCTTCTCCAGCAGCTCCCAGGACCTCCACCTCTTTAGACCCATGAAGTCCATGTTCCCCGCTCCCTGGAGAAAGGCATACTATCCTCATGGCCATGAGCCCTGATACCACACAGGTACCACAGACCCCATCAATGGAATTTGGCTTCTGCTGACCCCTTCCTGCCTTGGACAGTCTTCTGAGCCCAGGAGTCAGCTTCCAGGCCCTTTGCAGGGATGGCACATCTCCTCCATGATGGTCTCTTTTCCTCTGATCCATGGCACCCTGTGGGCTCAAACTTACCTGTCCTAACTCAGTCCTGAGGCTGCTAGAAGCGGGCCTTGTTTTAAGACCCACTCTATCCGCAGGACTCAGTTCTGATGGCATTCTGTGACTTGAAGAATGTGATTGGCAAGCCACGTCCTTCCCACCATGAGGTCCAGAGCCCAGGACACCACTGTGTAGGTCCTCTGTGGTTCTTAGGAGAGAACAGGACAGGCTGGCCAGTCAGGAGACCCTGTTCCTACTCAACATGTCCTCCTGACCTCCAACAGGGCCCGTACCCAATGGTAATGATCTATGTAGTCCCTGAGGAGTCTGGTAGCCCAATGGGAGGCTAATTCCTGCGTGTCCCACCAGTGCCCAGGGCCCTGAGTCAAAACAGATGAATCCAGCTGATTACCACCTGGGATAGTCGGGGAAAATCAAATGCCATTAAGTCACTTTATTTTAGTTCTGGAGAGATGACTCAGAAGTTAAGGACATTTGCTGCTCTTACAGAGGACCTGGGTTTAGTTTCCAGCACTCATAATATATAGTGACTCACAATCATTTATAACTCCAGCTCTAGAAGATCTGATACCCTTTTCTGTCCTCCATGGATATGGCACACAGATAAACATGCAGACAAAAATTTACCCATACATATGAAATAAAAATAAACTTTTAGAAAAAAAACCTTTATTTTTAAAACAAATCTCACCATGTAGGCACTCTTCCTTGGACTTTCAGAGGCTGGACACTAGATACACACAGCCCTGTGGCCAAGCTCCATCTGCCCCAGCAGGGAGGTCCAGAGTCCAGAGACATACATACCTCACATGCCTCTGACTGTCTGGAACAAGATGATCGAATGACCCTTTCTTGGTTGGACTCTGAGCATCCTCCTTCCTATGAAATAAATCAGACTCCTTAATGAACAAAGGCCTCCACGATTGCCAAAGCCATGAATTGGTTTGTGTGCTACCTGCGGGATCACCAAAGTACAGTCGTTACAATTAATGGATCCAATCTTAAACGCAAGGGCCTCCGCACCAGGTGCTAACACAGTCCATTCTGGCATCCTTATCGCTCTTTAATGATAATTGATGTACCTGGGAAGAATGTCAGCTGCATCATTTCCCACAGGTGCTTGCCCCTCCTGCTTCCCATCCTGCTGGCCATCCAGGATGACAAGCAACGTGGTTTTGATGAAATCCAAATTTATTAGGGTTATTAAAAGTCATTAATTATTTGGCACCCTTTAGATTTCATTTGCTTCACTCTTAATGAAAACTGACAGCTTTATATTTTTAGGTGTAAAAAGTTTAATTTAGCTTTAAATACTTCCTGTCCTAGATGCCGGGCTTGGGACTCCCCTATCTTTTCCCAAGTTTCTGTTCTGACCTTGCTCCCCAAGTATTGATTAGAAACAAGTTCTGTTTCAGGCAAACAGGTCATTTGTCTTCCCCTGAGCTCCCCTCCACAGCCCCTCTGGAGACTCCCCCATCAAACCCAAGGACGGTGGTCTGGGTACAGAATGGGCTCTGAGGACTCCTACAGAGCAGACAGGGCTAGAGACCAGAAGCCTCTGCATCCGGAAATGAACCCTAGGCTCTTCTCTCCTCCCACAGGTGGGAGGACCTGGCTGGTCATCTGGGCTCAGCCAGGGGAAGGAGCCTCGTGTGTGGCCACTTCAGCCAGGCTTGGCAAGTGAGGGTGTGAGTAGTCTTAGGAGGTGGCCGGGCTGGACACTCTTCCTCCAAACAGAAAACAATTGTTTGGGGACCTCACTCCCCTCCAGAACTAGAGTGGGACAGAACTTCAGTGGGGGGCCGTTTCCAGAGGACAGGTGGGCACAGGTGAGTGCAGGTGAGCACAGACTGGCACAGGCCAGCGCAGGCGGGCACAGACCCGCGGGCACAGGTGAGTGCAGGTGAGCACAGGTGGGCACAGGCAAGCACAGGCTGGCACAGGCGAGCGCAGGCGAGCACAGATAGGCGGGCACAGGCGAGCGCAGGCGGGCACAGGCGAGCGCAGGCGGGCACAGGCGAGCGCAGGCGAGCGCAGGTGAGCACAGGCGAGCACAGGCTGGCACAGGCTGGCACAGACCCGTGGGCACAGGCGAGCGCAGGCGGGCACAGGCGAGCGCAGGTGAGTGCAGGCGAGCACAGGCTGGCACAGGCCAGCGCAGGCGGGCACAGACAGGCGGGTACAGGCGAGCGCAGGTGAGCGCAGGTGAGCACAGGCAAGCACTGCTTTCCTGCTCTGCAAACCCATCCTAGGACAAAGGCACCATTGCACTCCCTGCACTCTTCCCATTTTATTCTGAGAAGAGGGCTGGTAATTGAAGACATCCAACACTGGTAGGATGGCTTGCTACCCTGAGCATTGGCTCAGTTTCTGTGAGGTTCACCTGATGTTTGGGAGAGGCCAGCACAGCTCTACCCAGCTCCACTGTGCTTGCTTCTCACTTAGGCAGAAAGTTTAGGCACAGCACGAATTATGGGAGAAATGTCACTACATCCGTCATCCTCCCTCAGGAGCAGTGGCAATTTGAAGAGTTTTAGCACTCTGAAGGTCAAGATTAAGAACCGAGTAATTAATTACCACTGATTTAGAGATAACATTGTGCCAATTAATCAATTGCTCAATGGGAAGAATTGACAATTAATTGACGGTTCCGTTCCAGCCTGGCAGTGCTTCTGGAGTTCCACTGAGAACGAGATGAGAGCTCTAAATTGAAAGGTTATGAGGGTCTCTGCCTAGCTCAAAATGGAAAAATAAAATAATAAAGCGAGCCATTCCCAAGACACCATCTTGGGACATACCTGCCCCACGGCGTTGCCTTTGAGCGGATCTGTTCCACTGAAGGGCCAAGCTTGCGTGCTGTGGAAATGAAGGTAGGCTCTTAATGACGGACCAGCTCTTGCCTATTTTATTTTTTAAGCCACACTTGCTCTCTTGACAAGTACCCCAGGAATTGTGAACCCCCCTCATCTTCCGAGGGTGAAGTTGCTCTGAGGAGCAGGTAAAACGGTGTCTAGTCGGGTCTTTTCTGAAGGACCCAAAGCAAGCAGGTTTCTTCATCCTGTCTGAACAGTACTGAGGGTGCTCACTCTTCTAAGGGCCAAACCCAAGGACAGGAGGACTACAGCCAGCTGTTGGGTTAAGATGACAAATCCCCCCACCCCTTAGGGGGGGCAGAGTGGAAAGGCCAAGCTGGGAGGAAGAGGCAAGGGACAAAGCCACCAGTCCAGAATATCAACAGACACCTTGAGTCTCAGCAGAGGGCAAAAGGTATTCCAGAAAGCTTGTGAGGCGGGGTGAGTGAGGAAAAGCTTAAAGGGTTGGGGAAGATCTCGGCTACTCCTTCAACCTCTAGAGTAACTTCTGTTACTGATGCCTCTGTTCCCAGCTCATCCGGCATCACCTGTGACCTCTACGTCCCTGACTTCAGCTCTGCCGGATGCTCCTCCATTCCCGGCCTCTCTGGTCCTCCAGATATTTCTGTTCTGTCCACACTGAGGAGGAGAGGTGCTGAAGCACAGCACTGGACCTTGGGAAGCTTTCCGAAGGACCCTTCCAGAAGAAGTGGCAGTCGGTGAGGCTCTAAAAGACCACACTGGACCCACCACCACCATGGCACCAACTTCCATGAAGTCAACAAGAGACAAGTCAGGGAAGGAGCATTCTCCGCTGCTAGCTCAATAAAACTAAAAGGAAAAGGAAATGAAGAGGAAGATCCTAATTAACTGCCCTGTGGCTAAGAGACTTCCTCTAGTCTTCCGAGAACTTCTCCGGGGCCCTAAATGAATCTGGCCACCTGGCTCTAGCAGCCAATTTCTCCCAAAGGCATTGTCATCTGGAGTCTTGCTCATTTCCTTTGATTGGTGCTGAAAACCCAGCCAGGTTACTGCAGGAGGATAGAGGAGGAAGGAAACCAGAGAAGACACTAACGCTCCTGTCGGTGTGCAGCCTCAGAAAAGTACCCACTGTCCCTCTTTGGAGTCTGCCTTCTTACCCAGGTCCTCAGTCACTAGGCTTTGCCTCCGTGAGTTCCCTGGGACGGGCAGCAAGGGCTGGGCCTCCCTTGCCTACAGTGGGACCAAGAGTGGAGGCTGGTGGAGGAACACACAGGAGAGGCTGGGAGGTCACACCCAGCCAAGCTGAGGTCAGGAACCCCGAGGTCAGCATCATCGGGAAGGGAGCTCAGCACACGCTGGGCAGGACCGGAGGTGTTGACGCATCTATGTGGGAAGCTGAATGGGAAAGAATGAAAAGACAGGCGGGCTTGGACTGTGGCCCTGACCAGTCCTGGGTCCCCTGCAGGCTCCTAGAGGGACCACTGGGCACAGAGCCTAAAGATCTGCTGTCCCTGATGAGGAATAGCTAGGCATCTATGAGGATGCTACAAGTTACAGAAAGTTTGGAGACCCTTCTCATGCCACTGGAAGTGGTCCAGGGTAGGTGACCTAGGACGGTGTAGCATCTCAAATGCGTGCCAGAGATGCAGGCCCTACCCATCTCTGTCACTTCCTAATGGTATTTCCTGGGTCAGGCTGGCAGAACTTTCTGGACTTCATGCCCATAATCTGACCTCATCTTATTGGTTCGAACTGTCTCATGGGAATGTGAACGCTTCTAGAAGTCATCCCTATGCTACGGGCATTCACTGTTTTGAATTGAGTTGCACGGCCTGAACTCTCCCAGACATCATGCTTATCCCATTGGACAGATAGGGTCACATGACCACTTGACCTTTTCCCACTGGTCAGAGTAGTGTCATTTCCTACATCATCACTTACCACCACTACCGGTGAACTTAGAGTGCACTGGTGTTAAATTTGGCCATTTCCCAATTCATATACAAGGCCTAGGCCTAGAGAGCAATATGAGATGTATGCCTAGTAAAAAAGGGACTGAATAAAAAAGGAGGACCAACATACCGTGAGCTTGTCACCCCAGGCAGGAAGTACCTCGGGCATGCCCATGAGGAAGGGTGACCTGGAAATCATGATTCTCCACAGGGACACTCAGTTTCTAGACCAAAATGTTCTTTTAGTAAATTGTAGATGGAGTCCGCTGCATCATTTCTCTTAATTAGCAAACCAATTTACTTCAGAGCTGGGAGTCCAAAAGTGAAACCTGTCACCGAGAGTTCTTAGCCCAGTCTCCAAGCCAGGCAGGGGGTGGAGGTGGCAGGTGCAGCCCCCTCCCCCTACTGAGGGTGCCTAGCTCCGGGGGAGGGGGTAGACAGACAGCCCAGTGTCCTGTCTAAGAAGCTCAGCAGCGTCTCTGAGCCCATGCAGCGGCAACCCTGCAATAAAGTAGCTCTTCAAATGCCGCTGGAGCCTGTCCATAAGGAGGAGATAATGAAAAGGACTGCCCAAATGGGCAAGGATAATACAGTTAATGCATTACTGCTTTTATTATTTTATCATCTTTCATTAATTGCTGGCAGCGTGCCTGCGGGAGTTGGTTCTATGGGAAGGGCTTTTAGTTAAATGTCTAAGTGAAACGACCACTTAGAACCTGGGAACAAGGTTGAACCAAGGTTCACTCGACTTCAGTAAATCTTGTCTAAAGGGGTACAGGGAGGCGAGAAGGGGCTTTCTTCAGGGACAACCAAGCCCTGCAAGGTTCGGACTCCCCGAGCTGTTTCAGAACCCACGATCTCAAAAGTCTGAAGCAGGAAAGTAAGATTCAAAAAATTGTGAAAGCCTGCTCTGTCACCAGGCGCTTGCCCTAGCTGGCGTGTGACCTTGAACAAGTGACTCGCCGCCTCAGCTGAGGTCTCCTCAGCGGCACCTGACTCAGCAAACACCTTCTCCCGCCCCAAGCTGATTACCTGGCGATTTAAGGGTCACTGTTCATTGTTCATAGGTGGAGGAGGGGTGTGAACAGGCTGCAGGCTGCTGGGGGTCAGCTCGAGGCCCTCGGGGTCCACCCAGCCCCTCCCGGAGGCCCCAAGCTGCCCTTCACTTTCCAGCCCCTCCTAGACGGCCTTAGAACGAGGAGGCAGATGCAGTGGGGTGCGGATGCTCTTCTGGCCTTCCGTGACCCGCCCGCTGGCTCCCCACACTGGCCCACGAAGAATACAGAGGCTATCTCACCTAACTCAGTACTTCACACCAGCTCTTCACACTTCCCCAAGCAACCCAAGTCATTCACAGCTATCTGGGTCCTGCTGTGCCCATGCTGTGCCCTGCTGTGTCCTGCTGTGCCCATGCTGTGCCCACGGTGTGCCCTGCTGTGCCCATGGTGTGCCCTGCTGTGCCCATGCTGTGTCCTGCTGTGCCCATGCTGTGTCCTGCTGTGCCCATGCTGTGCCCTGCTGTGCCTTGCTGTGCCCATGTTGTGCCCATGCTGTGCCCATGCTGTGCCCTGCTGTGCCCATGCTGTGCCCATGCTGTGCCCTACTGTGCCTATGCTGTGCCCTGCTGTGCCCATGGTGTGTCCATGCTGTGCCCATGGTGTGCCCCTGTTGTGCCCATGCTGTGCCCTGCTGTGCCCATGCTGTGCCCTGCTGTGCCCCTGCTGTGCCCATGGTGTGCCCATGCTGTGCCCTGCTGTGCCCATGCTGTGCCCGTGCTGTGCCCATGCTGTGCCCTGCTGTGCCTGTGGAAATCAAAGGACAGCCTGCAGGGGTTGGTTTTCTCCTCACTCCTGCCCCATCAAACATCAGGCTCAGCAGCAAGCACCTTTAGCCACTGAGCCGTCTTGCCAGCCCCATCTTTAACTTAAAAAGGAACTGTCAAACACTTAGGAGGCTAAGGAAGGAAAATTGTGAGTCAGAGCCCAGCCTGGGCTATGTAGCAAGAACAAATCTCAAACAAACAAACAAAAAACAAAACAAACAAACAAACAAACAACAAAAACAAACAAACAAACAAACCAAACCTTAAAGAATTTAAAACAGGGGCTGGAGAGATGGCTCAGAGGTTAAGAGTACCAACTGCTCTTCCCGAGGTCCTGAGTTCAATTCCCAGCACCCACATGGTGGCTCACAACCATCTGTAATGAGATCTGGCACCCTCTTCTGTGTACATAATAAATAAATAAATCTTAAAAAAAGAATTTAAAACAAAACAAAACAAATCCTTACAGGAACCAGCATGCTTCTTCCACCATAGCTGTCCTCACATTCCCACCAGCAACCTGCGAATGATTTTATTTCTCCATAGTCTCCTCATCCTTTGCCATTATTGCAGGTTTTTTTAAACCATTCTAATAAGTGATCACCTCTGATAAGCGAGGGGGTCGCCGTGCACATCTGCACTTCAGGTAGCGTGGACTGGAAACACGCACATCAGTGGGCAGTTCTGCCCTCCTCCACCTTCAGAGCCTGACCCCCAGGGGCCTGGAGACTTCGGGAGAATCGGACTAAGAGCAGTTTCTTTCTTGGGGACAATCAGGCAAGGGTGAAAGGGGAGCTCTCAGAATGCAGACCGCCACGTGCTGCGTCCCCTCCAGCCGGCACTTGGGAAGGAGGTGGAGGGGTCTTGGGTATCTTTGTTGCCAGGAGCCCCCACACCCAAAGCCCAGTTTGTCACCTGGTCCTCCACGGAGGGGGACAGAAACCGAAGGTGCCACCGCGCACCCATTGTCTAGTGCTGTGCGATAGGTCACTTCAAAGGGTACTGCTACAAAACAAAAGGGCCGCCCTCCGTTCTCCTTCACACTGTGTCCTGCGTGCTGGGCCTGGGGCAGCTCACTGGAGGGGCGGTTGGCTGGGGCCAGTTCCGGCTGGCCGTTAACCGAGGCCTCTCAGTCAGGTTGCCTGGGCTTCCTCACAGCATGATGCTGAACACAGGTAAGAGTCTGCTTGCTTCACAGTGTGAGGAAACAGTCGACCGCGGGAAGGAAAGTAGGGTGGCGGGAGTGTGAGGCTGCTTGCTCACGTCAGGGCAGCTCAGGAAGCAAAGCAGAAAGATAAACCCCGGCTCCTAAGGTTTACGGGCACTCTCTGAGCTGAGGACTCTGCTCCTTCACGGGTCCCCCAGAGACCACTGTGGAGGGAAATGTGCTCTGAGACTAGTGAGGTTAGTGGGGGACTCAGAGTTTCCAAAAAACCAGAGCGCTTTGATTGTTTCCCCGGAGGGTTTCGGTCCCCACCCCCATGTATGTATGCAGGGGTGCGTGTGTGTGTGTGTGTGTGTGTGTGTGTGTGTGTGTGTGTGTATGTGTGTGTGTGTGTGTGTGTGTGTGTGTGTCTCGCACGTGGAGGCCAGAAAACAAACTCAGGTGTCCCTCAGGTACTGTCCACCCTTTCCTTGGGGGTGGAGGATAGGGTCTCTCACTGACCTGGAAATGGCCAGGTAGGTTGACTGGCCGCTGGCTAGTCAGTGAGTCCCAGAGATCTGCCTATCTGTCTCCCTGGTATTAGGATAATGTGTTGAATATGGTCATGCCAGGTTTAAAAAAAAACAAACAGAAAACAAAACAAAACAAAATAACCTGGGTCCTGGGGATTGAACTCATGACCTTGTGCTTGCTAGTCAAACACTTTACCAACTGAACTATCTCCCCAGACTCCACCCTCACCCCCAGGTATTTGAATAAATGCCACCAAATTACTCCCCACTCCCGTATCTCTGCCCACATGTGAGCAGTCTATAGCCAACCAGTCGTGTCCTTTACGGAAGCCACAGAGGGGAAGTCTACAGCAACCACCCACTTCAAGGACCCCAGACAGGACTGAAATTGCACAAAAGCCTTATAAGAGTCAGAGCTGATGCCAGATGCCAAGTCCAGAACTGCAGCGGTACTGGATCTTGACCCAGAAACCTGGGAGGTGATGTTCTCAAGTGTCCAGTCTTTGAAGCTGGAAACTGGGACAGGCTCATTTGTGTGTGGGATGCTGATTGCCAACAGTTAATCACCAAGGGTAAGTGGAAGAAATCATTTCTGCTCATTTGCAAATGGAAATCAAATGAGGACTGTGGCGAACACCAGCACTTCCATTTCCAAATGCAGGTTTGCTGACCTTGGGTTGCCTGGCAGGCGCAACTGAGTCCAAACTTTTGCTTCGGGCACATCTGGGAAAGCTCAAGATGTTCTCAACATTCCTGCTCTTCTCAGGGCACATCTATTTAGTCCATGAAGTAGGAACCATTTTCAGATGCTGTGAGTTCATGTGCACACAAACAGCCACATCTCCTTTCTTTACTGCTGTGCGGAAACACACTTCACCTTGCTTGAAGGGCCCCGGCAAATCATGTTGAAACCCTTCCAAGAGCCAAGTGATACACTGATAAATGCCCCCTTATTGAATGCAAGCCTCAAGAAAGTTTGCATCGCTAAAATGCTCATATACTGGAGGGGTATATATATATATATATATATATATATATACACAGGGGCTTTCTCCCCCCCTCCCCAATTGTGGGATGTTTTCCATTTACAGGACAGTTTGTTAATACTGCATTTTATACCCTCAAAGGCGTGCTCACTGAGTCCTGAAGTAATAGCCCGGTGTATGCAATGTGTAATGGATTTCTCTCCTCACTGTGGGATTCATTACCATGATTTATGGCTGTTTTAATGTACACAGCCTTCTCAAACAACTTAGAGTTGATTGTTCTGGAACTAGACTTGGGTCCAAGATTGCTCTGGAGCAGGGCCATTGTGCAAAAAAGTTATCGGTGTCCCTGAGGTAAACAACCTTGGACCAAAGGCTTCAGATTTGCCATGAATGATGACCAGCCACATATTCACGCCTAGAGTCATTGGGAAACTGTTTCAGGCTTGGCTGTTCCTCTGCTAGGCTTGAGTGCCCCAGTACCACCCAGCTGGAGCGCTGTGTACCCTTACTAACTTTCTTGCACTCACTAAGTGTTGCCACAGCATATTTGCAAGTGACAGGAGAGCTGCAGGCTGACCATCCACTGTCACCACTGGTGATAGCCATATGGTTACCCGGGGCACAGAAACAACCTTTGTGGTGTTAGCCCTCTACAGGCTGAGCCACATTCATAGGCCCTATGGCACTGGTTTTAAGATTTCTAACTTAATTAAGAATGGTTTAAGCTGGGCGGTGGTGGTGCAGGCCTTTAATCCCAGCACTTGGGAGGCAGAGGCCAGCCTGGGCTACAGAGCAAGATCCAGGAAAGGCGCAAAGCTACATAGAGAAACCCTGTCTGAAAAACAAAACAAAACAAAAGAATGATTTAGAGCCGGGCGGTGGTGGCGCACGCCTTTAATCCCAGCACTCGGGAGGCAGAGCCAGGCGAATCTCTGTGAGTTTGAGGCCAGCCTGGGCTACCAAGTGAGTTCCAGGAAAGGCGCAAAACTACACAAGAGAAACCCAGTCTCAAAAAACCAAAAAAAAAAAAAAAAAAAAAAAAAAAAGAATGGTTTAGTGCTAGGTGGTGGTGTCATGTGCCTTTAATCCCAGCACTTGGGCAGTGGAGGCAAACAGATCTCTGAGTTCAAGGCCAACCTGGTCTACAGCATGAGTTCTAAGACAGCCAGAGCTACCCAGAGAAACCCTATCTCAAAAAAAACAAACAAACAACAACAAAACAATGATCTAGTGTATTATTGTCACAATGTGTGGCCATAGTGTCAGGGTAAACTAAATCTGCCTTCAGGAAAGGTCTTTCCCAGAAGGCAGGAAGCATGAATTAGGAAAGATAGAGACAGGCTGGAGAGATCCCTTTGTTATGTGTAAATAGGACCAGTATGTCTGTGTGGGCTTCTGCTGGACAGCATTGGCTTCTAGCCCAGAAGGTTTCAAAAAGTGCAGAGGGGCTTCAGAGCTCAGTGAAGGGAAAGACTCTGGAAAAGTCCGAGAAGTTTGCAGAAGTGAGGACCAGAGTGACATCCTCAGTCCAAGGCTCCAGACTGTCATGTCCAGATGACCCAACTGTGTATAAAAGCTTTCCAGAAACAACTGACCCCTGAATTCCAGAGGGCAGGGCCCACTGCTAGGGATCTCTCCTTCCTTAGAAAACTGCACTCAAAGCTGGGCCTATAATATATTACAATGCAGTACAATACAATACAATACAATACAACACAACACAACACAACACAACACAACACAACACAATACAATACAATAGTGGAGCACGCCTGTAATTCCAGCACTCAGGAGGCTGAGGCAGGATGATTGCCTGTGAGTTTAAGGTCAGCCTGGTCTCCACAGTGAGTTCCAGACTAACCAGGGCTACACAGCAAAAATCTGTCTCAACAGTAGCAAACAAGAGGCTGGTGAGGCGCCTCGGTGGTTAAAGGCACTTACTGTGCCATCCTGGCACCTGGGTCCAAACTCACGTAAAGGTGGAAGGAGAGAATTGACTTCATAAAACTGTTCTCTAACCTGCACATGCACACACATCCTGGCACACCTTCACCCCTCTCTCTCTCTCCCTCTCTCTCTCTCTCTCCCTCTCTCTCTCTCTCTCCCTCCCTCCTTCTCTCTCCTTCCCCTCCCTCTCCCTCCCTCTCCCTCTCTCTCTTCCTCTCCTGTCTTTAAAAATGTCAAGAGAACTATCAGTTAATAAACAAATCCCAGCAGCCTGAGCGCTTGGTGTATCTGGAGGCTCTCATGTCAGCGACTGGATTTCTTTAAGAGATGTCAATTTTCAGCGCAGTGTGGGATGAAGTGCATTCAGTAAATCTCCAGACTCTCTTGCTTTGTTCTTTTGTGTGCCCCTCAGCTGGTGCTTCCAGCTAGTTGACCATGGAGCTGATCTTGGTTGGGCAACTATTTTGTCTACTCTGGTTCCTCGCAAGAGCCAGGAGACGCTTACTAATAGGGCCATTCTTGTCATGAAGTGTGGCCTGTTCAGCACTTGCCCGGGTGCAGCTAGCCTGAGGTTCCCCGCTAGTGAGATATCAGTCCAGAATGTTCAGTACCACCCATCTGTTTAGGACAAACACAGCATCCTCCACAGAAGACATGAGGGGCAAATATTGCCGATTGCCCCTGTCAGAGGGCTGGGACAAAGGCCCTGTGGCAGGATGGCTGGGTCTAATCACTGTGTCCTGTTGGGTAGCTGGGTCTAAGTATTGTCTGTGCCGCAGGCCATCTCATCTCTGCTTCTCCATGAGCAGGGCTCTCCTCTGGAAATGGAGGTTCCCTAGTGCTGCACCCACCCCTAAGAGCAATCAGTGTTCAAGAAGAGCCCAGCGCAGGACTAGGAGCACAGTTCAGTGCCAATAATCCCTTGTGGATTCCTGGGTATGGAGAGCACAATCCCAAGAGTAACGGGTCATCTGGATTCAACTTCAAGCTCACTTCTTCATGTTTAATGTGAAGATGTTCACATGCATGCTTGTCCCTCTCTAAGGTCCTCGCATGCAGGGAGTTCTGTGATGTGCAGGTGTCATGTAGGGCTGCCGGTCTGTGGACCTGCAGAAATGGATCTGAGCGGAAGAGGCTGAAGGAATACCACAGAGATGGAAAGAGCTGGGTTTCCAGGTCACAGTGAGCCTGTGGATCCTGGCTCAGGATTCCCCTCTACTGACCCCGAGTCCCAGTACTAATCCTGGTTCCTAGCATGCCCACATTCCTCATCTCGTGAACACACCGAGCCGGAGATCAGCCCTCCTCAGGCATTTCTGGACCCTGGAAAAGTGATGGAGGAGGAGGAAACAGTGGAGACACCGTCCCCAAAGAGGACTGAGCAAAACCAGATGCTTCCAACAGGGCGTGGGGACTCAAAAAACAAAACAAAACAAACAAACAAAAAAACAAAACAAAGAGACTCCCAGAAAAGAGAAAACAAAAGCAGAAACGAGGAGCATGCCTGCAGGAATGAAGGCTTCAGCCCCACACACCTGGTGCGGAGCTGAGGCGCAGCTGAACCCTTCCCCAGACGGGCAGAGCAACAAAGGCTCCAACTGCAAGACTTCAAAACCACGAGGGCCTTCCATCTAACGGGATTTCTGCAGAAGGGGAGGAAACGGCGGAGAAGTTATACAAGACACTCTCCCAGAGTGCTGAAAGATGTTCTTCAAGCAGCATTGCAACTAGTGAGAAATGGCCCCACATCTCGAGGCTTTCTGCTGAAATTGCAGAATTCCCCCAAGAGTGAAAATACCAAGAGTGTCTCTTTAGAAATTTTCCTACGGAGTAAGGAGACTTGTCATCTCTCTCTCTCCCTCTCCCTCTCCCTCTCCCTCTCCCTCTCCCTCTCCCTCTCCCTCTCCCTCCCTCCCTCTCTCTCTCTCTCTCTCTCTCTCTCTCTCTCTCTCAAATGCTTATTTACTTTTAAATTATGTGCCTCTGTGAGTTTGTGTGTGACACATATATGCAGTTATCTGCGGAGTCCAGAAGAAGGTGTCAGATCCCCTGGAACTGGAGTTACAGACCATTATGAACCACCATGTGGGTGCTGGGAACCAAGCCTGGGTCCTTTGCAAGAGCAGTTAAGTACCACTGAGTCACCTCTCCAGGCCCATCCAACTTCTTACTAGAAATAACATACAATAATGCAGATGAATCAAAGCTTTCAAGAGTGAGAGGCTGTTTTCAGTTCTAGAATTCTCCAGTATATGAACAATTAGCCACGGGTGAGGGTTAAAACAATGGCTAGTTAAGTTAGGCATGGGGGTACATGGTCAAAATCCTGCACTCAGCTGAGACAAGAGGTTCTTGAGTTCAAGGCCAGCCTGGATTATTATATGTTATGTTTGAGGTCAGCTTGGGACATCAGTGAGATCCTACCTCAAAGTGGGGTACGGTGCCATATAATGCCCGAAAACATTACTCATGAAGATAGTTCAGCAAATTTAAAAGGAAAACGGGATAAGAAAGATGTAACAGAAAAAGCATTTGGGCCTTCAGTCCTTCCCATAGATGGATGAGTCTAGGGATGTCCACCCATGGCCTGTGAGCCTCACTCAGCCAATGACAGCTATGAAATGTGTTCTAATGTAAGGTAGTAAAGTTATTAATAACACGATGGGATTTTTGTTTTGCAAATTAAAGATGTTTTGTTTTGTTTGTTTTTCAAGAAAGGGTTTCTCTGTGTAGCTTTGGCACCTTTCCTGGAACTCACTCTGTAGACCAGGCTGGCCTCGAACTCACAGAGATCCTCCTGCCTCTGCCTCCCGAGTGCTGGGATTAAAGGTGTGTGCCACCACCACCCGGCTCAAATTAAAGATTTTTTAAAACTATGTGTATGTGTTTGTGAACCGCATGAGTGCAAAAGCCCACAGAAGCCAGACAAGGGCATTGGATCCCCTGGAATTGGAGTTACAGGCACTTTGAACATTGAATTATGGAAGTAGAAGGTCCCTGCTTCCAAGTCCAGCCATACTGTTTGGCTCCAAGGACAGTGCTATTCAAATAACCACAAAACAGTTAAGAGTGCTTCCTGCCCTTTCAGAGGACATGAACTGGGTTCCTAGCACTTAGGTTGGACCCAACTGCCTGTGACTCCAGGTCTAGGGTATCTGACACTCTCTTCTGGCCTCTGCGACCACTGCACACACATACCATAACACATACACACACAATTAAAAATAAAAATAAATCTTTAAAAAAGTTTCCTGCTGGGTGGTGGTGGTGCATGCCTTTAATCCCAGCACTTGGGAGGCAGAGCAGGTAGATCTCTGTGAGTTCGAGGCCAGCCTGGTCTACAGAGCGAGACCCAGGACAGGCACCAAAACTACACAGAGAAACCCTATCTCGAAAAAACAAAACAAACAAACAAACAAATAAATATAAATAAAAGTAAAAAACTTTCCTTAGCATGTACTTCACAAAACATACTACTCATGGTCAGAGGCATCCTGTTCCGTGGCTTTTAGTATAGTCACACTTATGAAACTAACTTTGAATATTTACCCTGAGACCCTCAGAGCCTATTGGCAGTTCACCCTCCCCCTTCTGCCAACACATTCACCCCTACCCCAGACCCATGTGATCATGAGTTTATTTTCTAGCTCAACATTTGCTTTGGGAGCATTTCACATGACTGGAATCATATACTACAATGTCCTTTATGACCAGGGTCTTCTGACTAGCATGCTGCGATCAAGGTCCCTGTGTGCGGTGCATTGTCCTTTCACTTGGTTCTGGGTGTCACACAGCTCTGGACATTATTTAAGGAGGCATTCCAGTCTCTGGACAGCTGAGCTACTTCCACTTGCAAGGTGTTTCTGCATGTGTGTGTCTGAGTTTCGTGTGGCTTTGTGTTCTCCTTGCTCTCAGGAGTGGGCTTCCTTTTTGAGAATTTGACAAACCAGTCCTCAACATGGCTGCACATTTCACATCCCCATGCCGCCTTGTACAGAGCCTAATCCAGCTCCCTGAGCAGCTTTCTACAGCCTGGCAGGTAAGGAGTGGTGGTTCTGACCTGCATTTCCCTACAGACCCAAGTGCTGCTGACTGCATTTTCAGTTTAGAACTGTCCTGTAGGCAAATCAGGAAGGCTAATAAAGCAATATAAACATAAAACTGGAGCCTGTTAAAATGACAGCTAAGGAAAACTAGAAGATAAAGAAGAGGGATGTGCTGGGCAGTGGTGGTGCACGCCTTTAATCCCAGCCCTCGGGAACCAGAGACAGGCGGATCTTTGTGAGTTCAAGGCCAGCCTGGTCTACAGAGTGAGATCCAGGAAAGGCACAAAGCTTCACAGAGAAACCCTGTCTCGAAAAACCAAAAAAAAAAAAAAAAAAAAAAAAAAAGAAGAAGAAGAAGAAGAAGAAGAAGAAGAAGAAGAAGAAGAGGGATGTAAAAAGACAACCAAATCCTCCTCTCTCCTTGAGGAGGCAGGAAGAGGAGCATGAAAGATGTTCATATGAATAGCAATATCAGGAACCAAAGAAAGAAGTGGGTGGAGGCACCTGCAGGCCTGAAGTTCATGCTGCATTTTGTGTGGTGACGCATACTTCCGGTACACATTGATCATATAGGTATACTACAGCGTAAGTTACATATAATACATATAATATGTTATATACTTTATTTTACATTTTGAGAAAGGATCTCACTAGGAAGCCCTGGCTGGTCTCAAACTTGCTATCTAGATCAGGCTGACCTCAAACTCACAGTAGTTCTCTTGCCTCAGCTTTATTATGCATGGGGAGCTAAAGCCATAGGCTGGTAAGAGTGGAGTGGATGGGGGTGGAATTTTCATTTCACTAAAAACGTACACAATTCACTACTGTGTATTGAGCTACTGTATCCACATGCTGACTTGTATGATACGAATGGAGGGGTGTGTGTGTGTGTGTGTGTGTGTGTGTGTGTGTGTGTGTGTGTTAAAGAAGCCTGGAAGAAGGTCTAAGAGTTGGATGGGGAGAGTGCAGGGTGGGTGTAAGGAAGATCTTGGCTCATTGTCGATCACAAAACTACTTAGGTAACTAGCTCATAGTCTTGGTTTCCCTTCTGTTTGCTTGTTTCTGTTGTACTGGAACAGAACCTTGCTGTATAGCCCAGGCTAATTTGAATCTCGTGATCCTCCTGCCTCAGCCTCCCAAGTGTAGCAACACCCTGCTTGTCCACTTTGTGCATACGGGTGAGGGTGCGCATGCCTGTGGAGGTCAGAGGTCAACACTGCATGTCTTCCTCAGTCCTCCCCACTCTATTGTGAGACAGGGCCTCTGACTGAACCTGGGACTTGCTGACAGTCTAGTCTAGCTGGCCAGCAAGCCAGGAATCTTCCTGTCATTCTTAGATTACAAGCACGCCGCCCATACCTGGCCTTTCACATGGGTGCTGGGAATCAAACTCAGGTCTGTCCACTGTGTGGCAAGCACTTTACCAACCGGTCTATCTCCTCATCTTAATTTTTAAATGAGAAATCAGTTCTACGTTCATAAAAGTGCCCCCCCCCCAAGCGAGGAAATTTCTTTTGTTCGCCCCCACCCTTGGTTTTTCCAGACAAGATTTCTCTGTATAGCTCTATAACTCACTCTGTAGACCAGGCTGTCCTCGAACTCACAGAGATCCACCTGCCTCGGCCTCCCGAGTGCTAGGATTAAAGGCGTGTGCCACCACCCCCCCAGCTCTCCTGTTTTTTTTTTTTTTTATTTGCTGCCAAGGCTTTTTTTCTGAATATTATCTCCACTGTCTCTCAGCACATGATTACAATGTCTTCTAAAGTATTATCTTACTGTGTAGCAGTGGGACTCTGCCCATGTCCCCTGGCCTTTGTAAGACCCTCGGTATGAGTAGCCTGGGCTGGGGGTATGGAGCATGCAGCTGCCAGTCAGGGACACGGCCTGACTGCTCAGCTATGGTGAGGGAGCCAAGCAAACTGCCAAGTGTTTAACAGTCTCACAGTGGCAAAGACATTCTTATCACAGCAGAAGTCCAGAAGCAACAAAAAGAAGAAAAAAAAAAAGGATACATTTTCATTAAATAAAAGCATAACATTTTGTAAAGAAAATGCTCAAATCTAGCCAACAGCCCAGAAACAAATTGAAAATGGATATCCATAACATATACAGAATGCTGAAAGCTAATCTTCTCAATTTGCAAAGAGCTCCTAAAAATCAATAGGAAAATACCCAATAATCCAAGAGAAAAATAGAGCCAATGACATAAATAGATGAGTCTGAGGAAAAGAATTACCAATGAGCTTTTGTTTTTGTTTTGATTTCTTTTCAGGCAGAGTCTTGCTATGTAGCCCTGGCTAGCCTGGAACTTGCCATGTAGGACAGACTGGCCTCTAACTTAGAGCAGTCCTCTGCCTCTGCCACCCAAGTACTGTGATTAGGATTCCATGCCGGTGCCACCAATCCTGGCTTCAAATGGTTTATACATAAGATCCCCATCTTCACAAGAGACAAATGCAAATTAAGAGCAGATTAAAATACTATTTCTCATCGGCCAGACGGGCAATGGTCATCAAGACCAAGGTAAGTGAGCAGCGAGGCCCCCTCACAGGAACAGGAAGGGGAAGTAGATATGAAAGGCAATTTAGTGGCCGTCAGCTTTTCAAATGAACATGCCCCAAGACTTGCTGCCAACGGCCCTGTAAATGTGCACCTAGATGTTGTCACAGGGCATAGCATCAGGGTGGCTTTAGCAACCGGCTCCTTCTCTTGGTGTGGCATAAGTTACACACTTTACGATCAGGTTCTGCTGTGTGATCACTGCTGTGACAGACAGGTAGGAAAATGATAATAACAGGACATGTGGGGGCGCTGAGTGTCCACCTCCCTCAGGAGGCCATGGCCATGATAGGACAGCATAGCGGGGTCCCTGTGCCCCATCACTGGCCTCTGACTAGTTAGTCACAGAAATGTCAGCCAGGCACATCTGCCTTAAGACCCATCTCAAATTTTCTTCTGTTATCCAAGGCCATTGTTAGTTCATCCACAAAACCAAAACCAAAAACCTACTAAATGCCAAAAACTTTGTCAAAGTTCTCTGGTACAAGAAAGAGGAATTTTTGTTCCCTTCAGCGAATAAATGAATTCACTGGAAATATAATCATGAGTATATTAGTCACTTATATCCTGATTAGCACAGCTTATGGACAGAAGAACTTATTTGGGCTCAACAGTTCCAGGGGTATAAGAGTCCATCATGGTGGCCGGAACAGGAAGTGAGAAGTCACACCTCAACCACTGGCATGAAGCAGAGCGAGGTGGGTTTCAAAGGCTGTCCCCAGTGATGTCCATCCTCCAACAGGGCTGCACCACCTAAGCCTCCCGAAACGGTGCCGCCAACTGTTCAAGTATCCAAGCATGTGGGGTCTAGTTCTCTTTCAAACCACTGTACCAAGCCTGGTGCCGTGCACCTGAATCTGCCTCTTGGAGTGGAGTGTGCTAGAGGCAGGAGGATCAGTAGTTTGGGGCCAACCTCAGCTACACAGTGAAATGTTTGTTATTTTGGGGTATTTTTTGTCTTAGCTTTTTGTTTGTTTCTTTGTTTTTGTTTGTTTTGTTGAGACAGGGTCTCTCTACATATCCCTGGAACTCACTATGTAGACCAGGCCGACCTCAAACCTACAGAGATCCATTTGCCTTTGCTTTTTGAGTGGGGTATTAAAGCCATGCACCACCATTTCTGGCTACACAGTGAGTTTGAGGCTGACCCAAATTACCTGAGACCCTGTCTCAAAAGAGGGGAAATAAGCCGGGCGTTGGTGGCGCACGCCTTTAATCCCAGCACTCGGGAGGCAGAGCCAGGCGGATCTCTGTGAGTTCGAGGCCAGCCTGGGCTACCAAGTGAGCTCCAGGAAAGGCGCAAAGCTACACAGAGAAACCCTGTCTCGAAAAACCAAAAAAAAAAAGGGGAAATATATAAAAGACTACAGATACCTCATGAATTGAGTAGGGAGACTTAAGATAGAGTCAGAAGTTGGCAGGAAGTGGAAGGGCCAGGTGGTAGAAATACAGGCGTGGTCCCTCACCGGGGACAGGCTGGCTGAAGCTGCCCGATACCATCCATTCTGGGATGGATCCTGGACTGTCCATTTTCACTGTGTTGTCTTCTCCAGATAGCACACACGTGGAAGCAGCCTTTGGACAAGCTGCGATGATGTGGCACGATCCCTTTGGCCTTCATGGGAGATGCAGGTCTCTTCTCGTCATGCTCAGGTTTGTAACAGGGGCTTCGCAGGCAGCACCGAGCACCTACCACAGCACTGGTACTCATTAGTTCCATCAGTCAGTGATCAGGCAACAAGCACCAGGACCGTCCTCCCCAGCCCTCCCGAGAGAAGTGACCCTGGCCCCAACTCTGGCCCTTTGTCTTTGGAGCTATGCCTTGGCATTCTTCCTATAGCTAACTACAGCAAGAACGAACTCATACCCAGAAGAGAAGCCTCAGCCAGGCGATTCTTGCTCTTCCACTGTGAATCAGAGATCAAGAATTACCAGCTAACAGGGATCCTTGAATGCAAGGTCCAGGTACTGAGACAGAGTCTAAGCAGGGTCTAGTCAAAGGCACGCATGCACATTTATGTGTATGTACGTGTGTGCACGCGCATGCAAACTATGTGAGCACAGGCCATCTGTCTCCACAAAGTTGGGAGAAGCCTTGTCTTCCATAGCTCAGTGTGTCTGGGACACACAGAGCCCACCTTTATTTGGCTCCTGTCTGCAGTGTTGACAAGGTGGCCAGGTCTCCCTTCAGCAAGGATGTGTAACCCAAGCAGGGCTGAAAGGGGTCTGTGCTCTTTGTATCTAGAAAGCCCTTATTAAGACAGATACCTTCTGCACGTAAACACAACTCCAGGGTAAGGGGGTTGTGGGTGGACCTGGCACCTCTCATCCTCCTGTGCATGTAGGATGTAAGACCACAGAAGGCTCCAAGGCCTCAGAGAATTCCTCCAGCTCAGCCCCTCACTGAGAAGATGAGTAGAGAGGCCAGGCAGGATGAAGATGCTTGTCGCAGCCAAGGGCAAGCCTGGGCCCTGTGTGCAGTTCTCCAACTGAGCACTCTCTACCGTGCCTGACAGAGGATGGTGTATTGAACCCACTGAGTTCAGGCTTTGCCCCCTGCATTCAGCTGCTCCTGCACCCTTGACATGAGGCCCAGCCTAGGTCAGCCTGACTAACACGGAGATCCTAAGTCCTTTGTTGCCACTTTCCATGTGCAGATAGCCACCTCTATTATCACAGGGCAACACTGCGATACATCTGAAGCCCAGCTGACAGGTATTAATCAACTGGACACCGTGATAAACAGCTCTGCCTGACACATTGTCAGGGCAAGCTCTGCTGGTTTATAGCTCCCTGCCTTGGCGGAGGGAATGTGAAACACCAGGAGAAAAGCAAGCCAGCACCAACATATGCCGGAGAAGGTTCCATCGGCCTCGACCACACCACAGCCAGCCAGTCCACCCAGACACGGACTCAGAGGTAAGACCAGGGGTCTGGGTAAATTAGACTCACTACTATTTACTAAATTCTATGACGCCTCTGAGACAAGAGAACTGGAAACATTGCTTCTATTCAGAGAAGCTTCCCATTTTAGAAGAGATGATGTGCATTGGGGTTATGTCCCGCAAAAACCACAGGCCGGAGTCCTAAAGACACCCCAGGGCCTATGAATTTAAAAGTAAGGTGTTTGAAGATGTAATCAAATTAAGATGAAGTAATTAGGATGGGCCCTAATCCAGTGTGAAGGCGACATAACAGAAAGAAATTGGACACACAGACAGACGCACAAGCACAGGAATGCCATGGGAACAGGTTAAGTAGAAACTGGGTGTCCTGTCTACAAAATAAGGACCACTAAGAATCACCAGCAACCAGGAGAAGCCAAGAAGGGCTGAGACAGAACCTTGTCACAGCCCTCACAGGGAACCAGTCCTGAGGACACCCTGACCTTGATTTCCAGCCCCTAGAACCAAGACCATATATTGCAGCTGTTTAAGCTGACCAATGACATGCTTGGTTACAGGATGCCTAGGAAGCTAATAATACAACGTACATAAGTCACTATGGAAGGCTGACTCCTTGACCCCGTGAGTAAAATAGCCAACACCAGATCCATAGACACAAGTCACAGGAATAAATGTGCCCCTTACCAATTAATTTAATTACAAGGTAAAATAAGAGAAATTTATCGAACAATTGCTGTAACTGAGTCTTTTTACTTTTCCCTTAGCAGTTTGCCAACAGGCTTCTCTCTTTTGAATCGAGGTCTTATGTAGTCCATGCTGGCCCCAAACTCACGCTGCATCTGAAAGTGGCCTTGAACTTCTGATCCTCCAGCCTTCACCTCCCCAGTACTGGGTTGACAGGTATGTACCACTACTGCTGGTTTATATGGTGCTGGGGATGGAACCAGGGGTGTGTGCATGTCAGGCAAGTGCTCTATTAACTGAGCCACGTTCCCTCGTACTCCTACTTGGGGTTCTCATTCAGGAACATTTCTGTTCCATGATCCTGGGGTCAGGGTGAAGGGATTCTTCCAGAAAGGCACAGGCTGGCTGGCTGGCTGCTCTGTGCTTCAGCTGCCCAGGGATAGCGACTCTGTGACCCAGTTAAGGACTACGGCAAAGCCAAAGACGCAGGCCCGCGACTGCATTAGTGAAGGAGGCGGCCCACGCCACTACTGACTAATGGTTTATTTGGGGCCAGGAAACTGTCTCCCGTGAGAAAATATATTATTCTATAATTTCCTTAAAATATTAAAAGTGGAGCTCCGCTGCGAGAGCCCAACCTGCATGTATTGGCACCGTCTGCAGGAGGACATGACTGAAGGGCTTTGGAGCTAGAGCCTGGCTTTGGGAGCTAGAAGCGGGCTCGGGGAGGTAGAGCCTGGTTTGGGGGCTCTAGTCCGCCTTTTGACTTCAGAAGGCTGTCTGGGGAGAGCAGGTTTTCTATTCCTCCACCCAGCAGGGCCCTGAACATGCTCAGCCTCCACTACCCAAGGACCTTGAAAGAATTTCGCTCTAGTGTCCAGACATGTGAGGGTGGAGAAAAACAAGTCACTTAAAAGCCTGGTCCCACAGAGTGGTGGCGTGTTGGGAAAGCTTGCTGAAGACCTCAGCCTGACAGTGCACAGGGCACCTGGGTTTTCTCTAGGGAGATGGCTCAGCACTGGCTGCTCTCCAGAGGACCCAGGTTCAATTTCCAGTACCCATACAACAGTTCATAACCATCTGCAATGCTATTCTAGATCTGGATAGAAGTATTACAGACAGTTGGCTATGGGACTGACCCCATGTATCAGGAAGGGGAAGGGAATCTCTCAAGCCCCAGGAAGGTGAGGAAATTGGGGTGAGAACCCTAGTAGACATTAAGAATATTGTACTTCCTTGAAGCACCCAGCCAATGAGGGACTAGAGAGGGCAGGGAATTGTGATTAGGATCATAAAAGCTACTGTTTCCCATCAAATCACCATGTGGGTCATTTTGCTTCCTTTTTAAAATGAGAGAAGCTGGGCGGTGGGGGCACATGCCTTTAATCCCAGTACTCGGGAACCAGAGACAGGCGGATCTCTGTGAGTTCGAGGCCAGCCTGGGCTACAGAGTGAGTTACAGGAAAGGTGCAAAGCTACACAGAGAAACCCTGTCTCGAAAAACCAAAAAGAAAAAGAAGGAAAAACAAACCGTCTCACTTTCACTATTTGCAGTCTTGATAACTAGTTATTACAGAGGAAGTGTCTTGTTTCTCATGCCACAAAAAAGTCAAAGTTATCTGAGGCACTAATCTCGGTCTCTAATCTGGGGTGGGGACTCATCATCGGGGTGTCCACACAGGACAGCAGGATCCAGGTGAAGGAATTAAAATGGGGAGGGAGGCTGTCTTGGTCAATGTTCTACTGCTGTGAAGAGACACCATGGCCACAGCAGCTCTTATCAAGGAAAGTATTTAATTGGGGTGGCTTACAGTTCAGAAGTTTGGTCCACTGTTGCGGCGGTGCAGAGCATGGCGGCGTGCAGATAGACATGGTGTTGGAGAAACTGAGAGTTCTACATCTGGATCTGCAGGCAGCAGGAAGAGAGAGACACCGGGACTAGCTTGAGCTTCTGAAACCCCCCAAAGCCCCCCCCCCAACCACACACATACACACCCGCTTCCTCCCAGGAGATTACACCTCCTAATCCCTCGTAAGAAGCAGCTCTCCCTAATGAGCCAACATTCTGATGTATTAGCCTATGGGGGCCGTTCTTATTCAAGCCACCCTAGGGGGCTTGGCAGCAGAGCACTGACTTCATGCACAAAGCCCTGGGTCCGATCTCCAGTTCTTCCCCTCTTCAAAAATGGAGATTCAGGGTGGTGGCTGCTCAGGTGTCAGTGGAACTGGTAAGTGATGGACATGCCTCAAATCCTCACCACTGTTCTCAAAGCAGACAGAACTGTGGGGTGGTGAGTCTGTCAGATGTCAGAGGTAGCTGGAGCCACTGAGATTCCCAGAACCCTTCTTTCATCCCGGGATCCTTTCCATGCTCCCAGATCAGAAAGCAGCTCCTAAGGAGCCTGTAGGACTCGGCTGGCTAGGAACCAGAGAGGAAAGGAAAGGGTGTGGCTGGACCAAGGGCTGCCAGCCCACCCGGGAGCTTCCTCTACGGCCTTGTCCTTCACCGGTGTTCTCCTGATCCACACACTCCCAGCCCAGCCATTGCAATAGTTCAGAAACTAAATTCATTGTGCCAACAGCACGTCAGCACCATGCCCACCTGACTCGGGGCTGCAAAGCACTCTAGGGAGCAAGTGTCACAGTGCCCGGGGGAGTCCCTTTGCAAGTGTCACAATGCCCAGGGGAGTCCCTTTGCAGCTCCAGTGGCCAGGCCTGGCAGGGGCTGTTAGAGAGCCGGAACCTCGGCATTCCAGCTCTTCTGTTTGCACATCTGGAGTGGCTGGCTAGCGGGCTGCATCCTTCCTGCTTATCACATCCATAAGAGCAGGTCATGTTGGGCTACCGACACCAGCAAGAGACACAAAATGAAATAATGGAACCCTCATATCGATTCATTCAGCAGCAGCCAAGCTGGTCTAGAAGATACAGTAAATATGGGTGGTGCCTGCATGAACTTAAACAATCACTGGCTTATTAGCTCTTGGCACCCGGAATAGGGCTGGGATTGATGCCTGGGATTCCCTCTAATCTTATCTATTTTACAAGTGAGCCTGTCTTCCCACTTCTGTGTAGGAATTGCAGTTTTACATCCATTACATTTCAATTAGCATTGCAGATCTCCCTTTCCCTACCACTAGCAGGCTGCACACATACCGAATGTCAATATTTTTCTCTCGTTTTATTATGCTAATCACACGAGGAGCCCGTGGTGGGGGGTTCGCTGGGTTCTTGCTGGAGTCAGAGCTGTCCCTTCGACTCAGATGCACCATTTACAAGCAGCTCGTTTTCCCGGGCAGGCGCTTCCCACATCCACAGACATGCGAGGCTAATGGGGCTGAAGTAAAGAATGTGTCTGCCTAAGTGACCTCCTCATCAGCGGGCGTCTGAATATCGAGAAGCCACGCCGCTCCTCCTTATCTGTGCATCTGTCAGCTGCTGTCCCACCCTGCTGCCAGCTGATGCAGAAGTGAGCAAAGCCAAAAGAGGGACAGGATCCGGTCTCGGAACTGAGCACCGCTGTCGTCCCATGCTTGATCTACTCACCCCGTGTCTCTGTCCTGTGGTTCTAGTCAGTTGGATATGTGAATGCCAAGACTGACATCCTACAGTCCTGGCAATGGCCATTCCACAGAAGAGCAAATAACATGTATTTGATGTCTCTGTCCTCTGCCAACAAGAGGAGGCAGACAGTCCCCACTGAAGGAGGACTTAGACTCAAAGTTTGTGACACACAAAAAGTACAGGTTTTCAAGGAAGTGCCCTGGAGCAAAGTCCCTGCACCAGAGGGTGTCGGGTCCAGCAGGATGGGTCTGCACAGAGGTTGGCCTTGCCATGAACCCTGGGACAGCTCTTCAGAAGGCATCCTGCTCTGATGGAATGGACAGACATTTGGCCTCCTGCTTTGGGGTTTCTACTAGCCACCCCTCCCAACTGTGGGGATGGCCCAGGACAGCCCCAGGACCTGGGTTCCCTCCTGACCCATGACCTACTCTCACTTTCTCTTCTAAGACACTGTCACCCTGTCCTCTCTGCTTGTCTATTTTCCAGTCCTTCACAGACGCCTAAACACGCTCCTGCTCCATTTCCGTCATCCCTTCCCCTCCCTGCCTGCCCTCTTCCACTCCCCTGGACACTTTCCCTCAGTTCCTGTTCCTCCCCCAGTCTCCTGTCCTCCCTCTTCACTTTGCCACACAGATCCTCGTGTCTCTGAGGCCTTCTCAGATAAGAGCCTCAGTTGAACCTTGTCCCACCCTCTCTACCTAATTCACATTAGGTTCACTTCGCCACCGCAGTGAAACCCCACAGAGGTGGTGTTATGGGTGGAGTCAGAGCCTCCAAAACCAAATGCGGACGTCTTTACCGAGGCACCTCAGCGTTTGTGACCTCACTTGGAACTAGGATGGCTGCACACGCAGTTAGTGACCATGAGGTCACACACAACCTGGACTGCACAGAGAGACCTGTCCCAGGGGAGAAGGGGAGGAGGAGGAGGAATGCATGTTTGGGAATGAAGCTGTGGGTCAACGGCAGAGCACTTGATGGGCATGTACAAGGCCTGGGGTTCCAAGCCCAGTACAAAGAAAGAAAGAAAAGAAGGAAGGAGAGAGAGAAGGGACTGGAGGGGAGAGGGGAAGGGAAGGGGGGATGAAAACAGAGAGGGTCCCTGTATTTTCTAGGCCCCTCTGTGGGACCCTGTCTGCTGTGGATATTGCTCTATATAAATAAAACACTGATGGCCAGTGACCAGGCAGGAAGTAGGTTGCCAGGCAGGAAGTAGGTGGGACAAGGAGAGAGGAGAATTCTGGGAAGCAGAAGGCTGAGGAGGGAGACACTGCAGCCACCGCCAGGACAAGCAGCATGTAAAGACTCTGGTAAGCCACCAGCCACGTGGCAAGGTATAGATTTATAAAAATGGGTTAATTTAAGATAAAAGAACAGTTAGCAAGAAGCCTGCCACGGCCATACAGTTTATAAGTGATATAAGCGTCTGAGTGATTATTTTATATGTGGATTGTGGGACTGCAGGGCTTGGTGGAACCTGGAGAGAAGCCCTCCAGCAACACCTGCCTGCCCTAGTGCTCAGTGCAGCGGCTTTCTTTGTTTTCTAGTTTATTTTACTCCCCCTCCACCAAATGACTGGCGATTGGGGTCTGAACATCTTTGGGGCTTTAGGGCTTTATTCTGTCTACCACATTCACCCATTCCAATGAAAACACTGACTCCTTTCCTCAACCCATGCCCCTTCCAGAGTATGCACATGGCCAGGGGCCTCTGCTCCCCAGAGAGGATGGTAGCCTGGGCAGGGCAAATAACTGCAGATGGAGCTCTCACAGAGTTGAGAGAACCATCTGACAGACAGGAAAACAAAGAGGTGCCAAAGTGAGTCTGAGGTTTCGGTGGGAGTGCTGGAAGGATGGGATCATAATTTCCCAAGGCAGAAGAAAAGCATGTTTGGAGGAAGTGGAGGCGCCCCTGGGCCTGGATCTGTCGAGCAGGTGTTGCAAGGAGACATCGGAGTCTAAAACCCTGGGAGAGACGCAAATGCTGGACTTATTTGTATGTGGGTAACATTTAGACACTTGAGGCCTGATGAAAGTCCCTTGGCACAGGGAAGAGATTTGAGGATGGAGATATCCAGTCTCAGAGACAGGACATAGGTTGGCGAAGAAGCCTGAGAAGGAGCAGCAAGGGGAATCAGAGAAAACCTGATAAAATCTGGAATCCAAGACCTAAGTAACCCACAGCATCCATTGCTAGATGCAAACTAAGAATTAATTGGCTGTTGGCAACACCAGAGTCTCTGAGCACAGGGAGAGGAATTCCAGGGTCACGGAAGGCCAGGGCTGAATGGAATGGGTCCACAGACTATGGAAGATTGCCAGTGGCCAGAGAGGAACCAAGAGGGAAAATTTAGCTTCTGAATTCCAAAATACACTTCAGAGCTACAGAGTTCAAGACAGAGTGAGGCTGGCACGGGGCAGACATCCGCCAATGGGACAAGACTTGCTTGTGTAGTCAGTGTGTTTCAACAGTGTGAAGGAGACGTCCAACACCAAAGGCATAGTCTGCTCCAAACAGAGTAAGAACAACTGGATAGCCACGGGAAAAAGAAAGTCAGCCTCTTTCTTGTGTGTGTGTCTGTGTGTGCTTTTTGTTGTTGTTTTGTTTTGTTCTTTGTTCTTGTTTTTTTAAATGCAGGAAAGAGTAATGGTTCGGTGCTTAAGAGCATTTGCTGTTCTTGAAGAGGACCCACACTTCATTCCCAGAATGGCAGCTTACAATCATCTGTGACTCCATTTTCAGGGGATCCAGTGCCGCCTTCTGGCCTTCATAGGCACCAGGTATGCATATGTACACAGAAATGCATTCAAGCAAAACACTCATACACATATAATAAAAAAATCTTTTTTAAAGAAGAGATATATAGCAAGTTAACATTGGGCAAAGGATACGAATGGGCTTATCTTCAAGAAGACACTCGGTTGGCCTAACAGCTGTAAAAATGCAGGACATCAGCAGTTACATTGCTCTAAGACCACACCAAGGTACCGCATCGCACCCCTCTGCTGCTTGTCTCCCTGAAGACACATGATGAGTGTTGCATGGATGTGGTGAGTGACTTCAAAACATGTTTGCAGCCGGGCGGTGGTGGCGCACGCCTTTAATCCCAGCACTCGGGAGGCAGAGGCAGGCGGATCTCTGTGAGTTCGAGGCCAGCCTGGGCTACCAAGTGAGTTCCAGGAAAGGCGCAAAGCTACACAGAGAAACCCTGTCTTGAAAAACCAAAAAGAAAACGAAACAAACAAACAAAAAAAAAAAACCAAAAAAACAAAACAAAACAAAAAACCATGTTTGCAGTTTCTCCAAGTTAAAGCTAGGTGTGGTAGGTAGCACATACCTTTAATCCTACCCCTCAGGAGGCAGAGGCAGTCAGATATCTGTGAGTTCAAGGCCAGCCTGGTCTACATAGCAAGTTCTAGACCAGACAGAGTTGCACAGTGAGATCCTTTCTCAAAAACCAACAACCAAAATGTCAGAGTTGGGTCAGTACACAGCAGGTAAAGTGATTGTGTTCACTGCTACGTAGTTCAGGTTTGCAGCGTCTGAGCTTCTAGGAATTCTCCTTTCTCTGCTTCTCATCACCACAGCAACACATGCTACTGTGTCTGGCTTTGTGTGGGTTCTGGGGGTCTGAACTCACATCATCACACTTGTGCAGCAAGTACTTTAACCACTGAGCCATCTCCCCAGCATGTCCTCTTTTCTTCCCTCCCTCCCTCCCTCCCTTCCTCCCTCTTTCCCTCCCTCCCTCTCTCCCTCCCTCCTTTCCTCCTTCCTAAGACAGGGTCATACTATGTAGCCTTGGCTGGCCTAGAACTAGCTATGCAGACCAGGCTGGTCTTGAACTCACAAATCTTCTGCTTCTGCCTCCCGAGTGCTGTGATCAAAGCATGTGCTACACCTGGCCCGCTAAGATTTTCTTCAAAAGTAAAAATATGTACAGCTTATTGTGGACAATTATGCCTCGAGCAAAGCTACCAGGGACAGGGTGGGGGTGGCAAAGGGACATTGCCTAAGAGACAACTATAAACAGCCAGTTATAAATAATGAGTGAAACTTCAACATGTTTGGCCGCTGAAGGAGAAAACGTGAGGTACCACCTTTGCCCACCAGATGGTGAAACTTCTGCTAAAGGCCTTGCTGGGTTCTGGCGAGGGCTCCAGTGGCTGCCTGTCTAACTCACACTCACTAAGGTCACTTTGCCTCTGTTCCACGCCAGAAGCAAAGCTATACTGACATGACACATGGCCTAGGCTTCTGGGCAGATGGAGCCTCCTTTCCAGAGCTTCCAGATCCAAGACAGAGCAGCTGCAGCCAGGCACATCGAAATGTCTGTAAGCATGAGTCTCCGGGTCAAATGGCCCAATGTGGCAGTACCGGTGCCTGCTCTGATCCTTTGCTATGGGAGCGCTTTTTCAGACAAGGCTGATATTCCCTTGCTTATTCCCAGAGTGAGTCTGTGGTCTGATGGTCCTGTAAAGAAGCTCTAACTCCTGAGTCAGGAAACCAGAGCCTGGGAATTTGACTAAGCCAGAGACACGGAACCCACCTTCATCCCTTGCTCAAACAAAATTGTCTGACGCATGCTGGAAGTCTTCTCTGGCCACCGTCTCTGTTGCCTTCTGTGGGTTTGATAAAACTTTGTGAATGGCAACAAGATTGTCCCTCACAAGGAAGATGATTGGCAGGTGGGCTGCACAGGCACATTTGCCCCAGGGCAAGGATGACCTAAGTTTATGTTGACCTGACCTTAAGATCAGGTTCCCACTCAGCGACAGCAATGCTTCAAGAAGAGAATGACTCCTCCAGAAGAATGACCATCCTGCATGGAGGAACCAGTCCTGCCCTGGGAGGGAGCTTAAGGGAGATTGGTCATTGGTAGAGACCACAACTCTTCCAGACTTGCCCAGACAGCTACCAGGGCAGAACTGAGCCCTAGGCAGGGCATAGATAATTTGCAAACACAGACATCAGTTTTGGATAGTGGAGAAATGACTAAGGACACTCACAGATATTGATCAATTCATGGGTGGTCCTTCTGACGAATGCCCATGGGACAAAAGAGTGAAGGAAATTGTGCAAATGATGCTCCTCCTTGGTTCTTAGACCTCTCTGTTGAAATGGCCAATCTAGTTAGTACACAGAGAGGAACAGGTATTCAAAGGACAGGACAGCAGCATCCTGTCACCCAGAGTTCTGGGCAGCCTAGATGAGATGGCAGAACAGCGGCTGCTCACCTACTCTTGACTCCATGGTGTTCAAGTCATAGTGTTCTGGGGAAAGACTGACCATCCTTGCGGTGGCTCCAAGATGCTGTGAGGATCGAGGCCGGTTTTTCTCTGCTGTCCCCTCTGACTTTGACCCTTTCCATTTCAGCTCCTTGTAGACTGTTTCTTGTCACCTACTTCACTGGGCTTCTGTGAGGACCAGAGAAAAGAGCCAGCTGCAAAAGTCACTGGTGTAGTCAAAAGTTTTCTCTGGTCCCACCTGGCCCCACAGTACCACAGCCGCTTATAAAATAATCATTTGGAGGCTTCGTATGATTTATAGACTATATGGCCTGTGGCAGGCCTCTTGCTATCTTAAATTAACCCATTTCTATTCATCTATGCTTTGCCACGTGTACCATGGCTTTTCTGGTCTGCTGGCATGTTGCTCCTTGGGCAGCAGTCTGGCATCTCTCTAGACTCTGCCTTTTTCTTTCCTGTCTCTCCCATTGGATTTCCCACCTGCCTCTAAGCTGCTTTGCCATAGGCCAATTTATTAACCAATGGGAACAACACATATTCACAGTGTACAGAAAGACATCTCCCAGCACACTGGTGACCACATCTGGCCTCCACATGAGCATATACACTGTGTTGGAGCCCACTCCCAGAGGGGTACACTGAGGAGCTATCTAGAGATGTGCTTTGGCACCCATACTCTATTCTGTGATGTAGATGAAGGGGTTCCCAGCCATGGAGTGATTCTCTCATACCCAGACCTCTGTTCCCCAGTAATCCCTGTGGGAACCTCATCCATAGCCTACCTAGCCTGCTTCACCTTGGGCTCTGCAATGGGAACCCTAAAATATCACTGTTTGAAAATGATATATTCATCTCCTAGGATTGCCAGAGCATAGCAAAAACTGGGGAACCCAAAAAACAAAAATTCATTTTTTTTCATTTGAGCAAAATATATAATATACACATTGGAAAACACCACAATGAAACCTATTCTTTCACAAAATGGCGGTATACTCTTACAAACACCATTCTCTCATAGTCCAAAGGACAGAGTCCAAAGTCCTGGTGTGGGCAAGGTCACCCCCTCTCCAGCTTCCAGCAGCTCTTGACTTGTGGCAGCATCAGGCCAGTCCACACATGACATCCCTCTGTGTGCACTGCTGGCTCTATGTTTATAGGAGAACATACTGGATTAGGAGCATCCTAATGACCTCCTCTTCTCACAGTCATTATCTGTGAGGACCCAGTCTCCAAACAAGGTCTCTACTGGGGATTCAGACTTCAACACATGAGTTTAGAGAATACAGTTCTGTCCTTGAGCCTAGAGAGAGCAGGTCTGAGGCCACCAGAGGTACAAAATGCAGAGCTTTGCAAAAAAGCAATGACAGGACCCATCCCAGGACCGCCATTTGCAGGATGACCACAAAAATTAGCTGAAATTAGGATACCCTACAGAGACACTGTCCATGTTGCAAGGCTCCTGGATTGATTCTCCAAACAGCATGGTGAAACAGGACAGATTTATATCACCGTTGCTTTGACAGGTTCACTATCAGAATGGAGGCAATTGATGAGATAAACAGTTTCAGGAGAGCTCAGTATTAAACTGTCATTTTGTCAATAAAACGTCATTTCATCAATATAATGTCTGTGGGCCTGAATGCTTCTGCATAGTTAATTCTGCTGATGCATTAGGGAATGTTCTACACAATATTAATCAAAAAGTAGTGTCAATAGAAGGGCAATATATAAACCCAGATGTAAAGATTACAAACCTCTCTGAAAGCAGTATTCCCACCAAGACACTTCTCATCTAAGAATATTTGTATTTTTTTTTCATAAAACTGCAATTTGAAAAATCAGTTGGTCAATGGAATGCAACTAGAGTAATAGAGAGAGAGATCCCTTGAGGAGTTAATTTCTACAAAACATTGTTTGATAAATTGCACTTAATATTGGGAAGGTCCTCTGAAGATAAGAACGGCCCCTCCCTGGCGCCTCTGGACAGTTCTACTGCCTGGAACCCGACAGAGCTTTGGGGTCCTTGAACACAGTCGGAAGCCACAGGGCTCTGGACATCTCTATGAAATTTGGGTTGTTTTAGAATCTCCTGCTTTCCCACCTGCTTGCTGGGCAGGTGTCTGGAAAGCTGCTAGAAATACCTGACCCTCTTTGTAACTGACCAAAGCCCCTGTGGGCCAAGGTACTGCTTCCCACTCTTGCTCCAGCCTGGGACTCTCACACTTCTCCCTTTCTCTCCTGGCCTTACCCATGCCCCCGGCTCTAGCCCTCCTCTCCCATCCTGAGCCTGCATCCCTCTGAGGCCTCTGGGGCCCAGGTTCCCATTCTCAAAGGCCCTCATCCTGGGACCACCGTATGCAGGGAACGTGTAGTCCTTGCTTGGGACCAACAGGAACAAGGGACCACAGAGAGAATTTCCACAGTGACAACAGAAAAAGGCTTTGAAATACACTCACAGTCCTCTCATAGGATTCGTGGTCTGGGTTACCTTGCCCTGAGCAGGTTCTGCTGAAGACTGGACCTATCAGACCTTGAGCCCAGCAGGACTGGCTCAGAAAACCCCACTTTCTTACTTAGGGTTTCTATTGCTGCTACAAAACACCATGACCAAAAAGTAAGCTGGGAAGGAAAGGGTTTATTTGGCTTACACTTCCAGATCAGAGTCCATTATTGGAGGAAGGATTAGGAGGTGTGGTCTTATTGGCATAGGTTTGGCCTTGTTGGAGGAAGTGTGTCACTGGGGGTGGGATTTGAGGTTTCAAAAGCCCATGCCTGGTGCGCGCTCTCTCTGCCTGCAGATCAGGATGTAACTCCTCCAATGCCATACCTGCTGCCATGCTCCTCACCATGATGATAATGGACTAAGTCTCTGAAACTATAGGCAAGCCCCCAGATAAACGCTTTTTTTCCCCCTGCTGGCTTTAGAATCTGAGGCACAGGGCTTTCATCCTGCTCTACCTTACACCATCTCTATAAGTCACAGACAAGGAGCCTTTCCAAGCCACTTCATTTTTTTTTTTTTTTTTTTTTTTTTGGAGCTGAGGATCGAACCCAGGGCCTTGAGCTTGCTAGGCAAGCGCTCTACCACTGAGCTAAATCCCCAACCTGATTAGATAATTCTTTAGCTTGGACAGGGTGAAAAGGCAGAGACCAATAGGACATCTTTGGAAGATTCCCGCCCTCCAGGGTCTGGCAGAGCAGGCACCTGAATTGCTCAATGCTCACTTACTTGCTCAAGACCCGGCAGGAGCCAATCTGGAGAGGCCGTCAGGATGGTCACAGCCAGAGGGGCTGAGGTTACCAACTCCCCATTCAGGGCACCGGTGTCTCCAGCACACAGCCACCCCACCCACCCTCACTTCCAGCTGAGGGTTCCTGCTTGAAACTGGCAGGTCAGCCATCTCCACAGGCTCTCAGCCTCTCTGAGCCTTGTCTCTAGGTCTGTGAAATAAGCAGAGTTAAAATTGCAGTTGTCGGGGAGATGGCTCTGATACCTTCTTCCGGCCTCTACAGGTACTCGGCATGCACAGGACGCTCGCGCATGGATGAGACAGCTCTTCAGCCCCTCTGTTAAATATTTTTATTTTTAACAATAAAATAAGGGTAATAGTGGACCATTTTGTTTTCTCACGAAAATTTTCACAGATGACACTTGACACACTTAACTCCAAAGGGCAGAGAAACACCAGGGGAGATCACCTGACCCAGTCTTTTAAAACCTCTTTAGCTGGCGAGACAGATATTATTAGCTCTGTATATCACTAAGAGGCCCAAGCTGGAATCTAGCAGTCCTTATTAATTTAATTATCAAACCAAATTTGCAATCATTACAATCTCTTTGAAAAGAAAAATTGTATTATCAATATATTTCCCATCAAGTATTCCTAGGAGCTTACAATTATCTGTAGATATATTCACGCTCGGGAAGAGGTCCTGTGTGTTAAATATTTTATTTCCATCTGATAGCATTTATCATCTAAAAATGTTTTATAACAGTTTGGGAAAGACAAACCATATCTAGGCCATCAGTTAAAAAGAAGGTAATGTTGATATATTTAAGTCATACGGTAATTTTTGTGCATATTTTCTGATGGTGTTGGAGCTGAGCAAGTGTTTCCCCCCAGTGGTGATATAATTAGGAAAGATTCACTAACTAAAAATAAGTGGAACTCGGACATCATTTAGGATGACGAAAAGGCGACAGTGACGGCGATGTTGAGAATATTAATAAAATGTGTCCTAAATTGCTCTTTAACTAAATCAATAACTCCAGTAGGGGCTTAGACCTCTGGTGCACAGAGGGGAGGGCTCAGGAGTGCCCCAGGCTGTCTCAGCAGAGTAAAAGCTAATTGAGACCTTCATCCCCTCCCTGTGACGCAACCCTAGGCTAAGTCCTCAGAGTCTCCAGTCAGAACAAGATGGTCTCTGCTCAGCTCAGAGGATCTCTCTCCCATGGACCAGAAAGAACCCCAAGACTTGCTTAGTAGGGTGTTTAGATATAATGCATTATTTTAAATAGCTTAATATACAACTATTATATTTATAGGTCAGTGCTTCTCAGTACAAAGCTCCAGAAGCAACAGAGCCAGGCATAGTGGCCCAAGCCTTTAATCCCAGCACTTGGGAGGCAGAGGCAGGCGGATCTCTACGAGTTTGAGGCCAGCCTGGGCTACATAGCTACATAGTGAGTTCTTGGACAGTCAAGGATCCACAATGAGAAAAAAAAAAAAAGAAAAGAAAAGAAAAGAAAAATTACTGCAGATAAATCTATTTTAATTTACTTATTTTAATTTTTTTAGATTCATTTATTTTATTTAATACATATGAATATTTTTCCTGTTTGGATCCCCTGGAACTGGAATGTTGGGAACCAAACCAGGATCCTCAGGAAAAGCAACCAGTGCTTTAAACCACTGAGCCATCTCTCAGACCCTACAATGGATTTATAATGAACACAAAAATACAAAAACCACAAATTCTCATAGATTTTTCACACACACACACACACAAAAAAAAAAAAAAAAAAAAAAAAACCAAACCAAAAAACACCAAAAACCAAACTAAAAGAATCTACAAATTAAAAAACAAAAACTAAACCAAAACAAAACAAAAAACAAAGCCAACAACCAGTTAAACTTCAGCTATTAGAACATTGGCCTATACCTTCTGGACTGCATAGAACGAAAATGATGCCCTGGTGCTGGAAAGATGGCTCAGCAGGTCCAGGCGCTTGCTGCCAAGCCTAACAACT